>NW_028320300.1:0-68649 GCF_062004578.1 Staurois parvus | reverse complement strand
TGGCCATTAAAATGGAGTTGCCCCCCTTTGTAATGTCCTCCACTCATCTGGGAAGACTTTCCACAAGATTTTGAAGAGTGTATTGGGAATTTGTGTCCAGTTGATGTTGGACGAGAAGACCTGCCTCACGATCAGCGTTCTAATAAATCCCAAAGGTTTCCAGTAAGGTTGAGGTCGGGGCTTTGTGCAGGACACTCAAGTTCCTCCATCCATCACACCTATATGAGCTTGTTGGACATCCCATTCCAAAGCAATGGACATTAAAATGGAGTTGCCCCCCTTTGTGGCTATAATGACCTCCACTCTTCTGGGAAGACTTTCCACAAGGCTTTGAAGAGTGTATTGGGAATTTGTGTCCAGTTGATGTTGGATGAGAAGACCTGTCTCATGATCAGCTTTCTAATAAATCCCAAAGGTTTCCAGTAGGGATGAAGTCAGGGCTCTGTGCAGGACACTCAAGTTCCTCCATCCATCACACCTGTATGAGCTTGTTGGACATCCCGTTCCAAAACCATGGTCATTAAAATGGAGTTGCCTCCCTTTGTGGCTATAACATCCTCCACTCATCTGGGAAGACTTTCCACAAGGCTTTGAAGGGTGTCTGTGGGAATTTGTGTCCAGTTGATGTTGGACGAGACCTGCCTCACGATCAGCGTTCTAAAAAATCCCAAAGATTTACAGTAGGGTTGAGGTCAGGGCTCTGTGCAAAACACTCAAGTTCCTCCATCCATCACACCTATATGAGCTTGTTGGACATCCCATTCCAAAACCTTGGCCATTAAAATGGAGTTGCCCCCCTTTGTAATGTCCTCCACTCATCTGGGAAGACTTTCCACAAGATTTTGAAGAGTGTTTGTGGGAATTTGTGTCCAGTTGATGTTGGATGAGAAGACCTGTCTCATGATCAGCGTTCTAATAAATCTCAAAGGTTTCCAGTAGGGTTGAGGTCGGGTCTATGTGCAGGACACTCAAGTTCCTCCATCCATCACACCTGGTGGTGGTGGTGGTGGGTGGGAGCAGCACAACAGGAGGGGACAGAGACAAGACTAGCCACCTTGCGTAAGGAGAGAGCAGAGCTGTGGTGGTGGTGGGTGGGAGCAGCTCAACAGGAGGGGACAGGAGGGGACAGAGACAAGACCAGCCACCTTGCGTAAGGAGAGAGAGCAGAGCTGTGGTGATGGTGGGTGGGAGCAGCACAACAGGAGGGGACAGATACAAGACCAGCCACCTTGCATAAGGAGAGAGAGCAGAGCTGTGGTGGTGGTGGTGGGTGGGAGCAGCTCAACAGGAGGGGACAGGAGGGGACAGAGACAAGACCAGCCACCTTGCATAAGGAGAGAGAGCAGAGCTGTGGTGGTGGTGGTGGGTGGGAGCAGCACAACAGGAGGGAACAGAGAGAAGACCAGCCACCTTGCGTAAGGAGAGAGCAGAGCTGTGGTGGTGGTGGTGGGTGGGAGCAGCTCAACAGGAGGGGACAGAGACAAGACTAGCCACCTTGCGTAAGGAGAGAGCAGAGCTGTGGTGGTGGTGGGGGTGGTGGGTGGGAGCAGCACAACAGGAGGGGACAGGAGGGGACAGAGACAAGACCAGCCACCTTGCATAAGGAGAGAGAGCAGAGCTGTGGTGGTGGTGGTGGGTGGGAGCAGCACAACAGGAGGGGACAGAGACAAGACTAGCCACCTTGCGTAAGGAGAGAGCAGAGCTGTGGTGGTGGTGGTGGGTGGGAGCAGCACAACAGGAGGGGACAGAGAGAAGACCAGCCACCTTGCGTAAGGAGAGAGCAGAGCTGTGGTGGTGGTGGTGGGTGGGAGCAGCTCAACAGGAGGGGACAGAGACAAGACTAGCCACCTTGCGTAAGGAGAGAGCAGAGCTGTGGTGGTGGTGGGGGTGGTGGGTGGGAGCAGCACAACAGGAGGGGACAGGAGGGGACAGAGACAAGACCAGCCACCTTGCATAAGGAGAGAGCAGAGATGTGGTGGTGGTGGGTGGGAGCAGCTCAACAGGAGGGGACAGAGACAAGACCAGCCACCTTGCGTAAGGAGAGAAAGAGCTGTGGTGGTGGTGGTGGTGGTGGTGGTGGGTGGGGGCATCAGGCTCCACCAACTACAGAAAACTACAGGAGAGGGCAGAGACAAGACCAGTCAGCCTACACAAGGAGAAAGAGCAGCAAAGAGTGGTCTTTATTCCAGGAAGTCTCACATGGGATGACTGCCCAGATCTGGAAGAAATAAACAAAGATCTCGGAGATTCCAGAAGAAGACACATGATGAATGGATTTAGTGGATATCTGCTGATCCCGGGGTTTAGATTTAAGGATGGAGTTTTCCAGGCTCAGTCAGTGTGTATTGTGACATGTCAGGAATGAATTCCTGCAGACGTGTGAAGTTACCGAGAAATCCACTTTGCAGAGCACTCATTGCCCCGATAGCATATTACCGAGCCTCACCGCCACCGCCGCACCTCCGTACACATAACTGATGACCACAGCAGGCCGCCGGCGCTGGCATACATTTCTATTCCCTTCGCAAAACTAAATTTGGAATATGCAGACCTCGGGATGAATCAGAGGTCACCTCCAAGGATCCTGAAACCTAGAGGAACGGCCAACGTTTGAGGAGCACGTTAACATACAACGTATCCATGTAAAACGTCAATAAAAATGTATGGAGAAAAAAAAATAGAACGTATCTCCAGATCCATTTCATTTATTTGTATTTGAATTTCATTTTTTTTGCTAGAAAATGACATACGGTGAAGGAAATGCGTATTTGCTCCCCGGCTGATGTTGAATGTTCGCCCCTCACACAGAAATGATCAGCCGAAAAATCCAATGTTCGGTGTATTGTAACACTGAGAGACAGAATAGCAACAACAAATTCAGCAGAAATGCGTCTAACAAATGATGACGGATCTGCATGTTCATGAGGGAAATAAGTATTTGATCCCCTATCATTCAGCAGGATTTCTGGCTCCCAGGTGTCTCTCATACAGGTAACAAGCTGAGATTAGAAGCAGTCTCTTAAAGGGAGTGCTGCTAATCTCATTTTGTTATTTGTATAAAAGACACCCGTCCCCGTTGAGCTCTATGGAATAGGCAGGTCTGGGACAAGAGGTGGGCAGGATGGGCAGCTGCCCTGGGCAGAACAAATCAAAGGGGGCTAGAGAATGGGCAAAGGGCGGTACCAGGGGCGGACTGACAACTCATGGGGCCCCCGGGCAATAGGGGATTATGGGGCCCCTTTGTCCTTGCGCAAACAAAAAAACCTATGAAAAATGTACCAGGGGCATCTCATGGGGCCCCTACTGACCCAGGGCCCTCGGGCAGTGCCTGAGTCAGTCTGCCCCTGCCTGTGCAATAAGTCCATCTGTGACATTTCCTGGCTATTAAATATTCCACGCTCAACTGTTAGTGGGATTATAACAAAGTGGAAGCCACTGGGAACAACAGCCACTCAGCCACCAAGTGGTAGGCCACGTCACATGACAGGGCGGGGTCAGCGCATGCTGAAGCGCACAGTGCGCAGAAGTCGCCAACTGTCTGCAGAGTCAATATCTAAAGACCTCCAAACTTGGTGTGGCCTTCAGATGAGCCCAACAACAGTGCGTAGAGAGCTTCATGGAATGGGTTTCCATGGCCGAGCAGCTGCATCCAAGCCTTCCATCACCAAGTGCAATGCAAAGCGTCGGATGCCGTGGTGTAAAGCACGCCACCACTGGACTCTAGAGCAGTGGAGACATGTTCTCTGGAGTGACCAATCACGCTTCTCTGTCTGGCAATCCAATGGTCGTGTCTGGGTTTGGCAGTTGCCAGGAGAACGGTACTTACCTGACTGCATTGTGCCAAGTGTAAAGTTTGGTAGAGGGGGGATTATGGTTTGGGGTTGTTCCTCAGGGGTTGGGCTTGGCCCCCTAGTTCCAGTGAAGGGAACTCTTAAACCGACATTTTGGACAATTTCATGCTCCCAACTTTGTGGGAAGAGTTTGGGGATGGCCCCTTCCTGTTCCAACATGACTGCCCACCAGTGCACAAAGCAAGGTCCATAAAGACATGGAGGAGCCAGTTTGGGGTGGAGGAACTTGACTGTCCTGCACAGAGTCCTGACCTCAACCCCATAGAACACCTTTGGGATGAATTAGAGCGGAGACTGCGAGCCAGGCCTCCTCCCCCGACATCAATGCCTGACCTGACAAATGTGCTTCTGGAAGAATGGTCCAACCTTCCCATAGACACCCTCCTAAACCTTGTGGACGGCCTTCCCAGAAGAGTTGAAGCTGTTATAGCTGCAAAGGGCGGGGCCAACTCAATATTGAACCCTACGGACTAAGACTGGGGGGCCATTAAAGGTCATGTGTGATGAAAGGGCGGGGCCAACTCAATATTGAACCCTACGGACTAAGACTGGGGGGCCATTAAAGGTCATGTGTGTGGAAAGGGCGGGGCCAACTCAATATTGAACCCTACGGACTAAGACTGGGGGGCCATTAAAGGTCATGTGTGTGGAAAGGGCGGTGCCAACTCAATATTGAACCCTACGGACTAAGACTGGGGGGCCATTAAAGGTCATGTGTGTGGAAAGGGCGGTGCCAACTCAATATTGAACCCTACGGACTAAGACTGGGGGGCCATTAAAGGTCATGTGCGGGGAAAGGCCAGCAGCCCAATACTTTTGCAATATAGTGTAGGTAGGTATGAAGGTAGACCACTCATAGGAATATGGGGACAACAACTAAATAAATGGGCTAAAAATGAAAACAAGAGAAAATATATACAACCCATAGAGGATGACCTCTTCACTATATGCAAGAAACTAGATATATGAATATGAAGGTTTTTTTCAGTTGCCATGGTAATGCTACGGTCACTGGTAAACCTTTCAACTCATATTTCGAGTTTCTTACCATAAATAATTATCTTTTTTTTTTTTTTTTAAAGTGGTTGTAAAGAAAAAATGAACAAAGCATATCCTTCTGTAGTGCGTACTTGCCTTAATCAAAAGCATCGAGTGCGATTTCTGTCTGCTGTCCCATTCCTCAGCATGAATCGCCTCTGACAGTCCATGCCGACACCATGGGATCCTGGCAGGGCCGTTGATAAAAAAAATTTTGTCTACACAGGCGAAGGTGCATTTGGCAGATACTTGAATGGCTCCTCCTGCAGCATAGTTGGAGGTTGAGAGAGGAGGAGAAGCCAGCAACGCTGCAAGGGAGCCCTTTTGAACTGATGGGGCCTGGGACCAGTATAGGAGGGATGGTTGTTCTACTATATCGGTGGCTCTAGGAAATGGAAAACATACATTTGAAAAATCAGATTTTCCACCCCCCCATCTTGGCACCCTAAGGTGGCTGCCTAGGTAGCCTGACCTGGAGGACGCTCCCCCCCCCCAGTACACAGCAGATGGTTATTAGCGAGTCCCTCCTGGCAAGGTTGCTGCTTGACCAGCCTAGGCAGCCTTATGTGGCGCAGGCCCTCGACCTGGAAGAAGCCACCCCCCCAGTACACAGCAGGTGATTATCAGCCAGTCCCTCCTGGCCAGCTTGCTGCTTGCCCAGCCGAAGGAGCCTTATGCTGGCCCTGAACCTGGATGATGCCACCCTAATACACAGCAGGTGACTATCAGCCAGTCCCTCCTGGCCAGCTTGCTGCTTGCCCAGCCGAAGGAGCCTTATGCTGGCCCTGAACCTGGATGATGCCACCCTAATACACAGCAGGTGACTATCAGCCAGTCCCTCCTGGCCAGCTTGCTGCTTGCCCAGCCGAAGGAGCCTCATGCTGGCCCTGAACCTGGATGATGCCACCCTAATACACAGCAGGTGACTATCAGTCAGTCCCTCCTGGCCAGCTTGCTGCTTGCCCAGCCGAAGGAGCCTCATGCTGGCCCTGGACCTGGATGATGCCACCCTAATACACAGCAGGTGACTATCAGTCAGTCCCTCCTGGCCAGCTTGCTGCTTGCCCAGCCGAAGGAGCCTTATGCTGGCCCTGAACCTGGATGATGCCACCCTAATACACAGCAGGTGACTATCAGCCAGTCCCTCCTGGCCAGCTTTCCACTTTCCCAGGCCTAGGCAGCCTCGCTTGTCAAAATTGCTGCTGCCACTACTACTCAGCCCTGTAACAGAAGGAAGGTGCCCCCATCCCTACAGTAAGCCACAGCGCCCAGGGCAGCCATTCCTCCTGCCCACCCCTTGTCCTGGCCATGATTAGAAGACCTGGTAGGGATTCTGAGAGCACCTTTGAAAGTCCTGGCAGAGATTCTGGGGGTACTATTGGAACTCTTGGCAGACATTCTGTGACTTCAATTGGAAGTCTTGGCAAGGACTCTAGGAGTATTGTTGGACATCCTGGCAGGGGTCCTAGAAGTACCATTGGAAGTCCTGGAGGGGATTTGAAAATACCACTGAAAATCTTGACAGGGATTCTCTAACATTGGAAGTCCTAGCAGGTATTCTCCAAGTACGAGTGGATGTCCTGGTAGGGACTCTACAAGTACAAATGGATGTCCTGGTAGGTATTCTACAAGTACGAGTGGATGTCCTGGTAGGTATTCTACAAGTACGAATGGATGTCCTGGTAGAGATTCTACAACTACGAGTGGATGTGCTGGTAGGGATTCCACAAGTACGAGTGGATGTCCTGGTAGGGATTCCACAAGTACGAGTGGATGTGCTGGTAGGGATTCTACAAGTACAAGTGGATGTCCTGGTAGGAATTCTACAAGTACGAGTGGATGTCCTGGTAGGGATTCCACAAGTACGAATGGATGTCCTGGTAGGGATTCCACAAGTACGAGTGGATGTCCTGGTAGGGATTCTACAAGTACGATTGGATGTCCTGGTAGGGATTCTACAAGTACAAGTGGATGTCCTGGTAGGAATTCTACAAGTACGAGTGGATGTCCTGGTAGGGATTCTACAAGTACAAGTGGATGTCCTGGTAGGGATTCTCCAAGTACGAGTGGATGTCCTGGTAGGGACTCTACAAGTACAAATGGATGTCCTGGTAGGTATTCTACAAGTACGAGTGGATGTCCTGGTAGGGATTCTACAAGTACGAGTGGATGTCCTGGTAGGGATTCTACAACTACGAGTGGATGTGCTGGTAGGGATTCCACAAGTACGAGTGGATGTCCTGGTAGGGATTCTACAAGTACGAGTGGATGTCCTGGTAGGTATTCTACAAGTACGAGTGGATGTCCTGCTAGAGATTCTACAAGTACGAATGGATGTCCTGGTAGGGACTCTACAAGTACAAATGGATGTCCTGGTAGGTATTCTACAAGTGCGAGTGGATGTCCTGGTAGGGATTCTACAGGTACGAATGGATGTCCTGGTAGGTATTCTACAAGTACGAATGGATGTCCTGGTAGGGATTCTACAAATACAAAAGGATATCCTGGTAGGGATTCTACAAGTACGAATGGATGTCCTGGTAAGGATTCTACAAATACGAATGGATGTCCTGGTAGGGATTCTACAAGTACGAGTGGATGTCCTGGTAGGGACTCTACAAGTACAAATGGATGTCCTGGTAGGTATTCTACAAGTGCGAGTGGATGTCCTGGTAGGGATTCTACAAGTACGAATGGATGTCCTGGTAGGGATTCTATAAGTACAAATGGATGTCCTGGTAGGGATTCTACAAGTACGAATGGATGTCCTGGTAGGGATTCTACAAATACAAATGGATGTCCTGGTAGGGATTCTACAAATACAAATGGATATCCTGGTAGGGATTCTACAAGTACGAATGGATGTCCTGGTAGGGATTCTACAAATACGAATGGATGTCCTGGTAGGGATTCTACAAGTACGAGTGGATGTCCTGGTAGGGATTCTACAAGTACGAGTGGATGTCCTGGTAGGGATTCTACAAGTACGAGTGGATGTCCTGGTAGGGATTCTACAAGTACGAATGGATGTCCTGGTAGGGATTCTACAAATACGAATGGATGTCCTGGTAGGGATTCTACAAGTATGAATGGATGTCCTGGTAGGGATTCTACAAGCATGAATGGATGTCCTGGTAGGGATTCTACAAGTATGAATGGATATCCTGGTAGGGATTCTACAAGCATGAATGGATGTCCTGGTAGGGATTCTACAAGTATGAATGGATATCCTGGTAGGGATTCTACAAGTACGAGTGGATGTCCTGGTAGGGATTCTACAAGTATGAATGGATGTCCTGGTAGGGATTCTACAAGTTTCATTGAACAAGTACCGCTGGAAGTCAGGTGGGCTTACATTACCCCAGGGTGGATCCATGGCCACAGTAGAGAGAGCCACGACTATGAAGGGCACCAATCACTTTAGTTTTTTGTCTTCTAACTGTATTGCTCCAGCTAACAGGGAGAGAGGTCTAGGTCTCCTCCAACAATAGGGCTCCAGACTCTACCTGCTTCTCCTCCATCCAAGGGAGTTCCAGAAACTTCTGAGGGTTGAAACTGATCCCCCTCCAGCAGAACTTCCATCCTCTGGCCAGGGGCAGACTGACCATTTGGAAACTTGGGCACTGCCCGAGGGCCCGGGGTCAGTAGGGGGCACCATGAGATGCCCCTGGTACCTTTTTCATAGGCTTTTTTGAGTTTGGGCAAGGACACAGGAGCCCATGATCCCCTATTGCCTGGGGGCCCTTTGAGTTGTCTGCCCGCGCCTGCCTCTGGCTTTGCCACCTTGGTTCTGTATCCTCCTCAACTGGGCAGCTTAAGGACTCTGAGCCTCCACCAGGCTCTGGCCAGTGCAGCACAAACCATTACACACCCTCCCCAGGCCACAGCCCGGGGGTGAAAAGAGCTCACCAGGCTACTCCCCAAATATTTAGATACTCCCCCAGCATTCACCAATGGCCATGGACCTCCTGGTGGTTGCTGAAAAGGACATCAATGCTCAATAGCTCAAGGTTGTTACTGTCCCCTTAACTCTTTGGCATTGAGCGCACGCAATTATGCTGCTAGGCCTTGGCGCCAGGGGGCCGCATATTGTAAACAAAGGATGTGCCAAGAGCGAGGGCCCTGCACGCTCTTGGCACATTTACCAGTGCCTCACAGGAAGGTCGGGGCCCTCAACCCCTCCGAAAGGAAACAAATTTTTGCATTCTGTCTATTTACTAGACACCTTTGATAACAGCGAGGCTACAGAACACTCACCCCAGTCTGGACCTTCACCACGAATCCCATCGTTCTGAATTCTTGTTTCTCATTAGTCTTCGTCTAATGTCCGCCGGGACCTCTAGACGCCAATCTAAGCCGAGAACCGCCATGTACATCTACAGGGTTACTCCACGGCCGCTTCCTCCCCGCGGTATAATTACAGGCTGGAGACTGATAATGAAGTCCAGTAAACAGCTCAACTGATGCAAATACCAGAGATGGTTCGGAGGACGCTGGAGAGATAAGATGGAGATTACTTGTGTACACACTACCAGAGGAAAAGAAATTGAGGTCACTCTACAGCAGAGAATGTATTACAGCATTGCCGAAAGTCTATGTCTATCCAAACCTTTTCTTTTATTTAGTTTTGGATACAGTTAAAAAAAAAAAAAACCTGCTTATGTTTTGCTCTCAGTGTCCTGGTGGGGAGTCATTTCTGAAGATGCAACGGGAAATGGAAGGAAATCCATGCACAGGCTTCCCCATTGGGTGAAGACTGTAACATTTTGGATTTCCCATCTCTTTCTGTCCCGGTGACAATGGACACCAGGGCTTAAAAAAGAGGGTGACTCTTCCAGGTGCGGACACATTGATGACACAAGATGCTTTGGGGATGTCCTGAAATCTTGGGGCACACTAGGGTAATTAGATGACACCAAATGCTTTGGGGTGCCCTGAAGTCTTGGAGGCACACTAGGGTCAATAGATGACGCCGGATGCTTTGGAGGTGCCCTGCAGTCTTGGGGGCAGTCTTGGGGGCACACTGGGGTCAATAGATGACGCCGGATGCTTTGGAGGTGCCCTGCAGTCTTGGGGGCAGTCTTGGGGGCACACTGGGGTCAATAGATGACACAGGATTCCTTAGGGTGCCCTGAAGTCTTGGGGGCACACTAGGGTCAATAGATAGCAAAGAATGCCTTAGGGTGCCTTGAAGGCTTTGGGGCACACTAGGGTCATTAAATGATACAGAATGCTTTGGGGGTGCCCTGAAGTCTTGGGGGCACACTAGGGTCAATAGATGACACAGGATGCTTTGGGGTGCCCTGAAGTCAGTAGGTTCACTAGATGACACAAGATGCTCTGGACTACACCAGAGTTTCGGGGTGCACAGGGTTTCCTCAACAGGGGGTACTAATGCTTCTCTACTATCCAAAACATGGATGGTTTGTGGGTGCCCTGAAGTCTTGGGGGCGCCCCAGGGTCATTAGATGTCACTGAATACTTTGGGGTGCCCTGAAGTCTTGGGAGTGCACTAGGGTCAATAGATGACACAGGATGCTCTGGGGTGCACTGTATTTTCGGGGTGCACAGGGACACAGTAGGTTTACTAGATGACACAATATGCTCTGGAGTGCACCAGAGTTTCAGAATGCATGGGGGTTTCTTCCACAGGGGGTACTAACCCTTCTCTACTATTAAAAACATGGATGGTTCATGGGTGCCCTGAAGGCTTGGGGGTGCCCTAGGGTCAATAGATGACACTTAACGCATGGGGTGCTTTGAGGTTTTGGGGGCACACTGGTGTCAATAGAATACACTGAATGCTTTGGGGTGCCCTGAAGTCTTGGGGGCACACTAGGGTCAATAGATGACACCGAATGCTTTGAGGTGCCCTGAAGTCTTGGGGGTGCACTAGGGTCAATAGATGACACAGGATGCTCTGGGGTGCACTGTATTTTTGGGGTGAACAGGGACACAGTAGGTTCACTAGATGCCACAAGATGCTCTGGACTACACCAGGTGCTCGGGGTTTCTTCAACAGGGGGTACTAATGCTTCTCTACTATCCAAAACATGGATGGTTTGGAGGTGCCCTGAAGTCTTGGGGGCGCCCTAGGGTCAATAGATGTCACTGAATACTTTGGGGTGCCCAGAAGTCTTGGGAGTGCACTAGGGTCATTAGATGACACCAAATGCTTTGGGGTGTCCTGAAGTCTTGGGGGCACACTAGGGTCAATAGATGACACGGAATGCTTTGGGGTACCTTGAAGTCTTGGGGGTGCACTAGGATCAATAGATCACACAGGATTCTCTGGGGTGCACTGTATTTGTGGGGTGCACAGATGCTCTGGAGTACACCAGAGTTTAGGGTAGCACAGGGGTTTCTTCCACAGGGGGTACTAATCCTTCTCTACCATCCAAAACATGGATGGTTCGGGGGTGCCTTGAAGTCTTGAGGGCACACTAGGGTCAATAGATGACACCAAATGCTTTGGGGTGCCCTGAAGTCTTGGGAGTGCACTAAGGTCAATAGATGACACAGGGTTCTCTGGGGTGCACTGGATTTTGGGGTGCCAGGGACACAGTAGGTTCACTAGATGACACAAGATGCTCTGGAGTACACCAGAGTTTCGGGGTACACGGGGGTTCTAATCCTTCTCTACTATCCAAAATGTGCCAGATGGCGCCATGACTCGTTCGAACAGAACGGCTTTCCTTTGCGGAAGGTTGCTGGTGATAAATCCCGAGCGACGTTCTGATGGTTGGAGGGTTAAATCCACATTACAGGATAGATGGGGGGGGGGGGGGGAGTCCGATGAAAGGTTCTGCACGGCACGCTCATCGTGTTGCTTGTTGTGATAAGATGGAATCGAGATTTACAGATAAATGTTGTCCAGTAACAACAGCAGCCGCTCCCAGACCCGCCTCTCCAACCCCATCCGCTACAGAGCCGAGGATTCAGCTGCTTATAGTTTTCCTTCCTTGCCTCCCTCCCATCAGAATTTATAAATAAAACTTTTCCATTCTCATTCTACATCTTATTGTAGACTCAGTGATGTCATCACTGGGTCTCTGTGCTTCTCTATGCAATGCAGGCAGATCGTGATAGGTGGGAGGGGTCCCCAGCGCGCTGTACATAGCTTCCAGAAAGCATCACAGTACCCTCCTGACGCGTGATAAGCGCCGGATCAAACGTTGGATCTATCGTAGTGCGGTATTCACGCGATGATTTATGAATCACAAAATTTCAGTCAAAAAATTGCACAAAATTTAATTTTAGGGCACAAAAATGTCATTTATTGCCCAGTTTTTGATAAAATATTAAAGATGAGGTTGTGCCGAGTAAATCGATACCCAACATGTCAAGCCTGTGCCCGTGAAATGGCGACAAACTTCAGTACCCAAAAGGTTGGAATTGTTTTTATTTTTTTAATTCTATTTCAGTAAAAAAATACAATAAAGTTGATTTTAGGGCATAAAAAATGCAATTTATTGCCCAGTTTTGGGGAAAATGATAAAAGTTGCCCCGAGTAAATTGATACCCAACATGTCAAGCCTGTGCCCGTGACATGGCGTCAAACTTCAGTACCCAATATTTTCCATAGGTGGCGCTTTAAAAGCCCCCTACAGGTCATCATTTAGAGGCAAAGTGATTCTAAAGGTTGGGATTTTTTTAATTTTTTAAAATATTTTAAGTAAAAAAATACAATAAAGTTAATTTTAGGGCACAAAAATGCCATTTATTGCCCAGTTTTGGGGAAAATAAAAAAGTTGCACCGAGTAAGTTGATACCCAACATGTCAAGCCTGTTCCCGTGAAATGTCAACAAACTTCAGTACCCAATATTTTCCATAGGTGGCGCTTTAAAACCCCCAACAGGTCATCCGTTGAGAGTTATAGTGATTTTTTTTTTAAAATATATTTCAGTAAAGAAAAAAAAAATAAAGCTAATTTTAGGGCACAAAAACTGCAATTTATTGCCCAGTTTTTGGTAAAATGATAAAAGTTGCGCCGAGTAAATCGATACCCAACATGCCTGTTCCTGTGAAATGGCAACAAACTTCAGTACCCAATATTTTCCATAGGTGGCGCTTTAAAAGCCCCCTACAGGTCATCATTTAGAGGCAAAGTGATTCTAAAGGTTGGGATTTTTTTAATTTTTTAAAATATTTTAAGTAAAAAAATACAATAAAGTTAATTTTAGGGCACAAAAATGCCATTTATTGCCCAGTTTTGGGGAAAATAAAAAAGTTGCACCGAGTAAGTTGATACCCAACATGTCAAGCCTGTTCCTGTGAAATGGCAACAAACTTCAGTACCCAATATTTTCCATAGGTGGCGCTTTAAAACCCCCAACAGGTCATCCGTTGAGAGTTATAGTGATTTTTTTTTTTAAATATATTTCAGTAAAGAAAAAAAAAATAAAGCTAATTTTAGGGCACAAAAAATGCAATTTATTGCCCAGTTTTTGGTAAAATGATAAAAGTTGCGCCGAGTAAATCGATACCCAACATGCCTGTTCCTGTGAAATGGCAACAAACTTCAGTACCCAATATTTTCCATAGGTGGCGCTTTAAAAGCCCCCAATAGGTCATCATTTGGAGGTATAGTGATTCTAAAGGTTGGGATTTTTTTAATTTTTTAAAATATTTTAAGTGAAAAAATACAATAAAGTTAATTTTAGGGCACAAAAATGCCATTTATTGCCCAGTTTTTGGGAAAATTGTAAAAGTTGGATTTTTTTTTTGTTTTTAATAACAAACATGTTATACTTACCTGCTCTGTGTGTTGGTTTTGCACAGAGCATCCCCAATCCTCTTCTTTTTAGGTCCCCTGGCTCCTCCCCCCTGCCAAGTGTGAATTTTAAGTGCTTGGGCGTAGCTTTAATTTTTTTTTTACATTTTTTATTAATGTTTTATTTAATTTTTTTTAAAAATGTTATTATTGTTTTATTTAATTTTTTTTAACATTTTTTATTAATGTTTTATTTAATTTTTTTTACATTTTTTATTAATGTTTTATTTAATTTTTTTTACATTTTTTATTAATGTTTTATTTAATTTTTTTCTATTTTTTAATAATGTTTTATTTAATTTTTTTAAATTTTTTAATAATGTTTTATTTAATTTTTTTTTTACTTTTTTTTTTCCATCACATGGTGGAAAAAAAGTTCCCTATGTGATGCATTTTTTTTGGTGACAGGTTCTCTTTAATGAGACACCAGAGGTCTCCCTGGTCCTACGATGAAGCCCAGTGACACCAGGACCCGGAAGGGGCTTTACCCCGGCACTCGGGACTCGGGGGCTGCCCTGAGGGACACGAATCAGTGAAAAAAAAAATTTTTTTTTCAAAAAGTAACATTTTTAATGGGACGACTGCCCCTTTAAAAATGGTACTTTTTGAAATAGTTTTTTAATTTTTTTTTATTTTAAATTTCATTGTTTACAGTTAAAAGGAAAAATGAAAAATTCCTTTAAATATCATGCCTGGGGGGTCCCCTTAAACTACCTGCAAAGTTGCACATCTGTACAAAAAATTTAAAAATTTGAAAAAAAACTGAGTGGGGTCCCCCCCCAATCGATACCAGACTCTTTAGGTCTGATCGGAAGGTTAGGAGGGACCCCACAGTAACATTTTTTTTTTTAAAGTGGGTGGGGTTCCCCCTAAAAGCCATGCCCCCCCTCCTAAACGGTACCAGGCCACATGCCCTTAACATGAGGGGTGCTTTGGGGTACGAGGGGCTCCCCCTCAAAGCACCTTGTCCCCATGTTGTTTGGGACAAGGGCCTCTTCCCCACTATCCTGGCTGTGGTTGTGGGGGTCTAAGGAGGGTGACTTATCGGAATCTGGAAGCCCCCTTTATCAAGGGGTCCCCCAGATCCTGTCCGTAACATTTTTTTTTAAAGTGCATGGGGGTTCCCCCAAAAGCCATGCCCCCCCTCCTAAACGGTACCAGGCCACATGCCCTTAACATGAGGGGTGCTTTGGGGTACGAGGGGCTCCCCTCAAAGGACCTTGTCCCCATGTTGATTGGGACAAGGGCCTCTTCCCCAAAATCCTGGGCTGTGGTTGTGGGGGTCTAAGGGGGGTGACTTATCGGAATCTGGAAGCCCCCTTTATCAAGGGGTCCCCCAGATCCTGTCTGTAACAATTTTTTTTTAAAGTGCATGGGGGTGCCCCCTAAAAGCCATACCCCCCTTCTCAACTGTACAAGGCCACATGCCTTCAACATGAGGGGTGCTTTGGGGTACGAGTGGCTCCCCCCCAAAGCACCTTGTCCCCCATGTTGATTGGGACAAGGGCCTTTTCCCCACAACCCTGGGCTGGGCTGTGGGGGTCTAAGGGAGGTGACTTATCAGAATCTGGGAGCCCCCTTTATCAAGGGGTCCCCCAGATCCCCCTTTATCAAGGGGTCCCCCAGATCCTGTCTGTAACATTTTTTTTTAAAGTGCATGGGGGTGCCCCCTAAAAGCCATACCCTCCTTCTCAACTGTACAAGGCCACATGCCTTCAACATGAGGGGTGCTTTGGGGTACGAGTGGCTCCCCCCCCAAAGCACCTTGTCTCCCATGTTGATTGGGACAAGGGCCTTTTCCCCACAACCCTGGGCTGGGCTGTGGTTGAGGGGGTCTAAGGGGGGTGACTTATCGGAATCTGGAAGCCCCCTTTATCAAGGGGCCCCCAAGATCCCGTCCCCCCTGTGAATGAATATGGGGTACATAGTACCCCTATCCATTCACCAAAGAAGTGTAAAATGTGAATACAATTTTTTTTCCAAAAAATGGTTCCATCGTTGTACTCCATCTGTAATCAAGCTGTCCAGTGTTGCCCCGACAAGGGGCAGACCGACAACTCATGGGGCCCCCGGGCAATAGGGGATCATGGGGCCCCTGTGACCTTGCCCAAACTCAAAAAAGCCTATGAAAAAGGTACCAGGGGCATCTCATGGGGCCCCCTACTGACCCCGAGCCTCAGGCAGTGCCCGAGTTACCATATGGTCAGTACGCCCCTGGTCCCGACTCACCGAAGTGGTCAGGTGCATTAATTTGGCCAATCACAATGCACGGTGAGAGCGCAGAGCATTGAGGGGTGTGGCGGGTGAACAGCCCTTACCGTTCATGTGTTCGCCTCGATCATCAGGCCCATCACTAGAGATGCATTTTTTTCGGTGACAGGTTCTCTTTAATGAGACATCAGGGGTATCAAAGACCCCATCTGTAATCCAACGAAGATGATGGAGTGCAGCTTCTCCGTACTTCCCTGGATGGGGAAAGGGCCACCAGGACACGGGACAGACAGGACAAATGACTTCTGAGCAGGGGTGGACTGACCATTTAGGTACTCGGGCACTGCCCAAGGGGCCAGGCTCCATAGGGGGCCCCATGAGATGCCCCTGATACCTTTCATAGGCTTTTTTAGGTGTGGTTTGATTGTTGGCGAGGACACAGGGGCCCCATGATTTCCTATTGCCCGGGGGCCCCATGAGTTGTCAGTCCACCCCTGCTTCTGAGTCATTACCAGGAAGGGTAGATCAGTGGAAGGATGTTCACTGGTTTCCTTCTCCTCTACCTTGATGCATCACCCATGCCGGTCCCAGGTCTACCGGTGGGCACGTGTAGCCCAGGAAACATGGCGGGGTGACGACCAACACAAGGGGTGAGTGAAAGCCATCGGAAGCGGCGATACCCCAGCGGTGGCAGTAACGGGGTTTAAAGGTTAAGAACATCAGATCCAACCAACAAATTTCGGGAGGAGGGGAGTCTCCTCCTTCTTCAGGGCTTGAGCGTTCGATGTTAATAAAATCACCACAGAATGCACTACGAGAGCCAACTTAGGGTTTGATGAGGACTAACGTCTCCTGAAGGCACTGGTTTCCAAAAATTCTGCGAGAGGCATGGGGCACGTAAGGGAGGGGGAAGGCTGGAGATCGGAGTTTGGAGACAACATCCATGAAAATATTATTTGCATCCCTATTTACTGCCTATATTGCCGTCCGACCCCCCCCCCCCCTCAGGCCCGGCATCCAACCACCGGAAGCTAAGTACGCCCAGTGCTGAGGGCTGTGGAGGCTTTCTATTTGCAGGCAGATAATTATTGTAATATTATCACAGCTAATTCCTGATTCTCTTCCCCGATGCTCCTCAAGGTTTTCCGCGGAGACTCCCGAGGGAGGCTAGCTCGCTCTGCTCTGGTTAATATCTTCATTAAGTCTGATTGCTCTTGATTGTTCTCATCATCACGCCACAAAGTCATTTCAAAGAAGGAAGTTAAGAGTCCCCAGGGCACAACACAGAGGAATTAACGAGCAGCCTAACAACGTACGATGTGTGAAAATCATGGCAGCTAAATGGGGTGTCCTCCGGGCGGCACTTCTCCGTGTCTCTGAGCGTTGTTAGCGTCTGATGTGGAAAAACAGATACAATGACCTGCTTCTGTTGATGCCGTGTTCTACATTTGTTTTACACGACTAAGTCGTTCGCTGTGCATCTACATCTTCCCTACGCAAAGACGGCCATTGCGAAGGAGATGACACAGTGGACACCTGACCTATCGCATCTACACGAGCTTGTTGGGACTTCCCGTTCTAGAACCAAGGCCGCTAATATGGAGTTGCCTCACTTCCAGAGACATGAGCTTGCTGATGTTCGGTACTCACACGTTCTTCCTCATGACGTACAGCTAGATACAGGCTCCATGACCTGGGTTTGGTCCTGGGTATAGGGCACCGGCCGCTAGAGTTGCGCTTAGAAACCCCCTCACTACCAGAGCGCTCCATCATCCTTGCCTAATCACCTGTACACTCGGCTGGAGGCTTTAGCACCAAACATTCCACAGTCAGATCTTCCCCTTGCAGTATTCTCCACTTGGGAACCCTTGGTAGTGCTCATCCCCTGATATAAGCCCCTGATACACCCCTTCAGTAACTTCAGACCAGGGTCAATAGAAGAGGACTAACTGAACCTTTACTGACGTAGCTGCAGATAACACACAAACAGTTCTCAATGACATCTTCCATACATTTCCCTTTATTGTTGGCAAATGGCAAGTTCATGGACGTAATCCTTCGCAAGGCAAAGAGCGCCCACAGAAAGTTCTACAGCTATTGACTTCAGTTGACGCAAGACCATGTCTCCTGAACCCCAGATGGGATCCCAAAAGGAAGTAAACCAGCAACATAATGATTACATTTTGTCAGTATAACCAGGAGCTTCTCTCTTCCCAGAACTAGCAGGCCAATATTTGAATGGGTTGACCTGCAGGGGTGGCAATCTTTGAAAGAAACCCCAGGAAACCTAAGCAGAGGAGTTGACCCCTTCCTTTTCAGATCTGCCAGCCCCATAGGCCTACCCCAGAAACAGAAAATTGTTAACCCCTTGTAGCACCTGCTTACGTGAGACCACCATATCAGTGGAGGTGCAAGCTTTCACCAGACCTCTCTTGTGGAAAATCTTCCCAGAAGAGTGGAGGCTGTTACAGTCACAAAAAAAGGAGGACAACCCAATATTAATGACCATGGTTGTGGAACGGAATGCCCAACAAGTGTATACAGTATGCAGTAGGTGTGATGGTCAAGTGTCCACAAATGTTTGGCCATAAACTGTATCTGGACGTGGGATTTGGGGAGGTTGGTCCGTATTTATATGGGTTGACCTGCAGGGGTGGCAACCTTCGAAAAAAGCCAAGGAAACCTAAGCAGAGGAGTTGACCCCTTCCTTTTCAGATCTGCCAGCCCCACAGACCTACCCCAGAAACAGAAAAATGTTAACCCCTTGTAGCACCTGCTTACGTGAGACCACCATATCAGTGGAGATGGAAGCTTTCACCAGACCTCTCTTGTGAAAAACCTTCCCAGAAGAGTGGAGGCTGTTACAGTCACAAAAAAAGGAGGACAACCCAATATTAATGACCATGGTTGTGGAATGGGATGCCCAACAAGTGTATATGCAGTAGGTGTGATGGTCAAGTGTCCACAAATGTTTGGCCATAAACTGTATCTGGACGTGGAATTGGGGAGGTTGGTCCATATTTATATGGGTTGACCTGCAGGGGTGGCAACCTTCGAAAAAAGTCCAGGAAACCTAAGCAGAGGAGTTGAGCCCCACAGACCTACATGAGAAAGAGAACAATGTTAACCCCTTGTAGCACCTGCTTACCTGAGGCCACCATATCAGTGGAGATGCAAGCTTTCACCAGACCTCTCTTGCGGAAAACCTTCCCAGAAGAGTGGAGACTGTTATAGTCACAAAAAAAGGAGGCAAACCCAATATTAATGACCATAGTTGTGGAATAGGATGCCCAACAAGTGTATATGCAGTAGGTGTGATGGTCAAGTGTCCACAAATGTTTGGCCATAAACTGTATCTAGATGTGGGATTGGGGAGGTTGGTCCATATTTATATGGGTTGACCTGCAGGGGTGGCAACCTTTGAAAAAAGCCCAGGAAACCTAAGCAGAGGAGTTGAGCCCCACAGGCCTACATGAGAAAGAGAACAATGTTAACCCCTTGTAGCACCTGAGGCCACCATATCAGTGGAGATGCAAGCTTTCACCAAACCTCTCTTGTGGAAAACCTTCCCAGAAGAGTGCTTAGGTTTCCTGGGTTTTTTTTCGAAGGTTGCCCCCCTGCAAGTTAACCCCTTGTATCACCTGCTTATGTGAGGCCACCATATCAGTGGAGGTGCAAGCTTTCACCAGACCTCTCAAATGAAAATCCTTCCCAGAAGAGTGGAGGCATAAAAAAAGGCCAACCCAATATTAATGACCATGGTTATGGAATGGGATGCCCAACAAGCGTATATGCAGTAGGTGTGATGGTCAAGTGTCCACAAATGTTTGGCCATAAACTGTATCTGGACCTTGGAGTGGGGAGGTTGGCCCATATTTATATGGGTTGACTTGCAGGGTGGCAACCTTCGAAAAAAGCCCAGGAAACCTAAGCAGAGGAGTTGACTCCTTCATTTTCAGATCTGCCAGCCCCATAGGCCTACCCCAGAAACAGAAAAATGTTAACCCCTTGTAGCACCTGCTTCTGTGAGGCCACCATATCAGTGGAGGTGCAAGCTTTCACCAGACCTCTCAAGTGGAAATCCTTCCCAGAAGAGTGGAGGCACAAAAAAAGGCCAACCCAATATTAATGACCATGGTTGTGGAACGGGATGCTCAACAAGCGTATATGCAGTAGGTGTGATGGTCAAGTGTCCACAACTGTTTGGCCATAAACTGTATCTGGACGTGGGAGTGGGGAGGTTGGCCCATATTTATATGGGTTGACTTGCAGGGTGGCAACCTTCGAAAAAAGCCCAGGAAACCTAAGCAGAGGAGTTGACCCCTTCCTTTTCAGATCTGCCAGCCCCACAGGCCTACCCCAGAAACAGAAAAATGTTAACCCCTTGTAGCACCTGCTTCCGTGAGGCCACCATATCAGTGGAGATGCAAGCTTTCACCAGACCTCTCTTGTGGAAAACCTTCCCAGAAGAGTGGAGACTGTTATAGTCACAAAAAAAGGAGGCAAACCCAATATTAATGACCATGGTTGTGGAACGGGATACCCAACAAGCGTAAATGCAGTAGGTGTGATGGTCAAGTGTCCACAAATGTTTGGCCATAAACTGTATCTGGACGTGGGAGTGGGGAGGTTGGTCCATATTTATATGGGTTGACTTGCAGGTGCAGCAACCTTCGAAAAAAGCCCAGGAAACCTAAGCAGAGGCGTTGACTCCTTCCTTTTCAGATCTGCCAGCCCCACAGATCTACCCCAGAAACAGAAAAATGTTAACCCCTTGTAGCACCTGCTTACCTGAGGCCACCATATCAGTGGAGGTGCAAGCTTTCACCAGACCTCTCTTGTGGAAATCCTTCCCAGAAGAGTGGAGGCACAAAGAAAGGCCAACCCAATATTAATGACCATAGTTGTGGAACGGGATGCCCAACAAGCGTATATGCAGTAGGTGTGATGGTCAAGTGTCCACAAATGTTTGGCCATAAACTCTATCTGGACGTGAGAGTGGGGAGGTTGGCCCATATTTATATGGGTTGACCTATAGGGGTGGCAACCTTCGAAAAAAGCCCAGGAAACCTAAGCAGAGAAGTTGACCCTTTCCTTTTCAGATCTGCCAGCCCCATAGGCCTACCCCAGAAACAGAAAAATGTTAACCCCTTGTTGCACCTGCTTCTGTGAGGCCACCATATCAGTGGAGGTGCAAGCTTTCACCAGACCTCTCAAGTGGAAATCTTTCCCAGAAGAGTAGAGGCACAAAAAAAGGCCAACCCAATATTAATGACCACGGTTGTGGAACGGGATGCTCAACAGGCATATATGCAGTAGGTGTGATGGTCAAGTGTCCACAACTGTTTGGCCATAAACTGTATCTGGACGTGGGAGTGGGGAGGTTGGCCCATATTTATATGGGTTGACTTGCAAGGGTGGCAACCTTCGAAAAACGCCCAGGAAACCTAAGCAGAGGAGTTGACCCCTTCCTTTTCAGATCTGCCAGCCCCAGCCTACCTCAGAAACAGAAAAATGTTAACCCCTTGTAGCACCTGCTTCTGTGAGGCCACCATATCAGTGGAGGTGCAAGCTTTCACCAGACCTCATCCCAGAAGAGTGGAGGCACGAAAAAAGGCCAACCCACTATTAATGACCATGGCTGTGGAATAGGATGCCCAACAAGTATATATGCAGTAGGTGTGATGGTCAAGTGTCCACAAATGTTTGGTCATAAACTCTATCTGGACATGAAAGTGGGGAGGTTGGGCGACCCCTGCAATCAGACAGCGAGCGCAGGTACCGTACTCCTGAATTTTGGCCAATCTTGAAGTCTGTTTGGCACATCAGTCACTCATAAATATGCATCCTCTTCTTCTTTTTGCATTGAGGAATCCAACGCTTTTTTACATATGGATCTTGCTGCGTGTCCCTCTTTTACGTCTCCTTCCATCTCTGCTGTGGTCAGATTTTCTGGCCGAGAGATTGATATTAAGTCTGAGGCATGTTCCATAAAATGAGTGTCTTTGCCGCTGACCCTCAGAGGGAGTTACATGTGATTGAATGCAGATGCTGCAGTGTACACAGTCAATAGGTTAATTATCTGTAAAGGAAATAATTATGCATCAATTAAAGAGCAGTTCCACCATAATGGGATCATGTCCTGGTGATTAAAAAAAAAAAAAGTATAGCCTGCTACGCTCTTTGCAAACATCATGGTCCATTGCCTGGTGTAGGAGTCATATTTTATGTGGCTTTACTACTATACCAACCGGATATCCATAAAGTCTTGACAGCCTTACAAAATGAAAATAAATTAGGGTGCAGAGGAGAAACGAGAGATGGTGCCACCAGAAGCATGGTCCAAGGCATGGAATATCACCAAGACACTGCAATGGCTGGAAAAGCCGTGGGAAATGTATTCGTTTTGGAGTAGTTAATGGGCCCCTTCCTCAGGCAGCAGTGACCTCATTACAAAGACAGAAGAGTGGAGCCAGGTATATACCCAGTGCTGTATTTACCACAAGGCAATCCAGGCATTTGCCTAGGGCGGCATATTCCCCTTATGTATTATACATGGAGATCATATCCCCCCTTATGTATTATACATGGAGATCATATCCCCCTTATGTATTATACATGGTGATCATATCCCCCTTATGTATTATACATGGAGATCATATCCCTCTTATGTATTATACATGGAGATCATATCCCCCCTTATGTATTATACATGGAGATCATATCCCCCCTTATGTATTATACATGGAGATCATATCCCCCCTTATGTATTATACATGGAGATCATATCCCCCCTTATGTATTATACATGGTGATCATATCCCCCTTATGTATTATACATGGAGATCATATCCCCCTTATGTATTATACATGGAGATCGTATCCCCCCTTATGTATTATACATGGTGATCATATCCACCTTATGTATTATACATGGAGATCATATCCCCCCCTTATGTATTATACATGGAGATCATATCCCCCCTTATGTATTATACATGGAGATCATATCCCCCTTATGTATTATACATGGTGATCATATCCCCCCCTTATGTATTATACATGGAGATCATATCCCCCCTTATGTATTATACATGGAGATCATATCCCCCCTTATGTATTATACATGGAGATCATATCCCCCCCTTATGTATTATACATGGAGATCATATCCCCCCTTATGTATTATACATGGAGATCATATCCCCCCTTATGTATTATACATGGAGATCATATCCCCCCTTATGTATTATACATGGAGATCATATCCCCCCTTATGTATTATACATGGAGATCATATCCCCCCTTATGTATTATACATGGAGATCATATTCCCCCTTATGTATTATACATGGAGATCGTATCCCCCCTTATGTATTATACATGGAGATCATATCCCCCTTATGTATTATACATGGAGATCATATCCCCCTTATGTATTATACATGGAGATCGTATCCCCCCTTATGTATTATACATGTAGATCATATCCCCCTTATGTATTATACATGGAGATCATATCCCCCTTATGTATTATACATGGAGATCGTATCCCCCTTATGTATTATACATGTAGATCATATCCCCCTTATGTATTATACATGGAGATCATATCCCCCCTTATGTATTATACATGGTGATCATATCCCCCTTATGTATTATACATGGAGATCATATCCCCCCTTATGTATTATACATAGTGATCATATCCCCCCCTTATGTATTATACATGGGGATCATATCCCCCCCTTATGTATTATACATGGAGATCATATCCCCCCTTATGTATTATACATGGAGATCATATCCTCCCTTATGTATTATACATGGAGATCATATCCCCTTATGTATTATACATGGAGATCATATCCCCCTTATGTATTATACATGGAGATCATATCCCCCCTTATGTATTATACATGGAGATCGTATCCCCCCCTTATGTATTATACATGGAGATCATATCCCCCCTTATGTATTATACATGGAGATCATATCCCCCCTTATGTATTATACATGGAGATCATATCCCCCTTATGTATTATACATGGAGATCATATCCCCCCCTTATGTATTATACATGGAGATCGTATCCCCCCCTTATGTATTATACATGGAGATCATATCCCCCTTATGTATTATACATGGAGATCATATCCCCCCCTTATGTATTATACATGGAGATCATATCCCCCCCTTATGTATTATACATGGAGATCATATCCCCCCTTATGTAATATACATGGAGATCATATCCCCCCTTATGTATTATACATGGTGATCATATTCCCCCCCTTATGTATTATACATGGAGATCATATCCCCCTTATGTATTATACATGGAGATCATATCCCCCCTTATGTATTATACATGGTGATCATATTCTCCCCCTTATGTATTATACATGGAGATCATATCCCCCTTATGTATTATACATGGAGATCATATCCCCCCCTTATGTATTATACATGGAGTTCATATCCCTCTTATGTATTATACATGGAGATCATATCCCCCCTTATGTATTATACATGGAGATCATATCCCCCCTTATGTATTATACATGGAGTTCATATCCCTCTTATGTATTATACATGGAGATCATATCCCCCCTTATGTATTATACATGGAGATCATATCCCCCCTTATGTATCATACATGGAGATCATATCCCCCTTATGTATTATACATGGAGATCATATCCCCCTTATGTATTATACATGGAGATCATATCCCCCCCTTATGTATTATACATGGAGTTCATATCCCTCTTATGTATTATACATGGAGATCATACCCCCTTATGTATTATACATGGAGATTATATCCCCCCTTATGTATTATACATGGAGATCATATCCCCCCTTATGTATTATACATGGAGATCATATCCCCCTTATGTATTATACATGGAGATCATATCCCCCCTTATGTATTATACATGGAGATCATATCCCCCCCTTATGTATTATACATGGAGATCGTATCCCCCCCTTATGTATTATACATGGAGATCGTATCCCCCCCTTATGTATTATACATGGAGATCATATCCCCCTTTATGTATTATACATGGAGATCATATTCCCCCTTATGTATTGTACGTGGAGATCATATCCCCCCCTTATGTATTATACATGGAGATCATATCCCCCCTTATGTATTATACATGGAGATCGTATCCCCCCCTTATGTATTATACATGGAGATCGTATCCCCCCTTATGTATTATACATGGAGATCGTATCCCCCCCTTATGTATTATACATGGAGATCATATCCCCCTTATGTATTATACATGGAGATCATATCCCCCCTTATGTATTATACATGGAGATCATATTCCCCCTTATGTATTATACATGGAGATCATATCCCCCTTATGTATTATACATGGAGATCATATCCCCCCTTATGTATTATACATGGAGATCGTATCCCCCCCTTATGTATTATACATGGAGATCGTATCCCCCCCTTATGTATTATACATGGAGATCGTATCCCCCCCTTATGTATTATACATGGAGATCATATTCCCCCTTATGTATTATACATGGAGATCATATCCCCCCTTATGTATTATACATGGAGATCATATCCCCCCCTTATGTATTATACATGGAGATCGTATCCCCCCCTTATGTATTATACGTGGAGATCATATCCCCCCCTTATGTATTATACATGGAGATCATATCCCCCCTTATGTATTATACATGGAGATCATATCCCCCCTTATGTATTATACATGGAGATCATATCCCCCCTTATGTATTATACATGGCGATCATATCCCCCCTTATGTATTATACATGGAGATCATATCCCCCCCTTATGTATTATACATGGAGATCGTATCCCCCCCTTATGTATTATACATGGAGATCATATCCCCCTTATGTATTATACATGGAGATCATATCCCCCCCTTATGTATTATACATGGAGATCATATCCCCCCCTTATGTATTATACATGGAGATCATATCCCCCCTTATGTATTATACATGGAGATCATATCCCCCTTATGTATTATACATGGAGATCATATCCCCCCTTATGTATTATACATGGAGATCATATCCCCCCTTATGTATTATACATGGTGATCATATCCCCCCTTATGTATTATACATGGAGATCATACCCCCCTTATGTATTATATATGGAGATCATATCCCCCCTTATGTATTATACATGGAGATCATATCCCCCCCCTTATGTATTATACATGGAGTTCATATCCCCCTTATGTATTATACATGGAGATCATATCCCCCTTATGTATTATACATGGAGATCATATCCCCCCCTTATGTATTATACATGGAGATCATATCCCCCCTTATGTATTATACATGGAGATCATATTCCCCCTTATGTATTATACATGGAGATCATATCCCCCTTATGTATTATACATGGAGAACATACCCCCCCTTATGTATTATACATGGAGATCATATCCCCCCATATGTATTATACATGGAGATCATATCCCCCCTTATGTATTATACATGGAGATCATATCCCCCCATATGTATTATACATGGAGATCATATCCCCCCCTTATGTATTATACATGGTGATCATATCCCCCCTTATGTATTATACATGGAGATCATATCCCCCTTATGTATTATACATGGAGATCATATCCCCCCTTATGTATTATACATGGTGATCATATCCCCCCTTATGTATTATACATGGAGATCATATCCCCCCTTATGTATTATACATGGAGATCATATCCCCCCTTATGTATTATACATGGAGATCATATCCCCCCTTATGTATTATACATGGTGATCATATCCCCCCTTATGTATTATACATGGAGATCATATCCCCCCCTTATGTATTATACATGGTGATCATATCCCCCTTATGTATTATACATGGAGATCATATCCCCCCTTATGTATTATACATGGAGATCATATCCCCCTTATGTATTATACATGGAGATCATATCCCCCCTTATGTATTATACATGGAGATCATATCCCCCCTTATGTATTATACATGGTGATCATATCCCCCCTTATGTATTATACATGGTGATCATATCCCCCCTTATGTATTATACATGGAGATCATATCCCCCCTTATGTATTATACATGGAGATCATATCCCCCTTATGTATTATACATGGAGATCATATCCCCCCTTATGTATTATACATGGAGATCATATCCCCCCCTTATGTATTATACATGGAGATCATATCCCCCCTTATGTATTATACATGGAGATCATATCCCCCTTATGTATTATACATGGAGATCATACCCCCCCCCTTATGTATTATACATGGAGATCATATCCCCCTTATGTATTATACATGGAGATCATATCCCCCCTTATGTATTATACATGGAGATCATATCCCCCCTTATGTATTATACATGGTGATCATATCCCCCCTTATGTATTATACATGGTGATCATATCCCCCCTTATGTATTATACATGGAGATCATATCCCCCCTTATGTATTATACATGGAGATCATATCCCCCTTATGTATTATACATGGAGATCATATCCCCCCTTATGTATTATACATGGAGATCATATCCCCCCCTTATGTATTATACATGGAGATCATATCCCCCCTTATGTATTATACATGGAGATCATATCCCCCTTATGTATTATACATGGAGATCATACCCCCCCCCTTATGTATTATACATGGAGATCATATCCCCCCTTATGTATTATACATGGAGATCATATCCCCCCTTATGTATTATACATGGAGATCATATCCCCCCTTATGTATTATACATGGAGATCATATCCCCCCTTATGTATTATACATGGAGATCATATCCCCCTTATGTATTATACATGGAGATCATATCCCCCCTTATGTATTATACATGGAGATCATATTCCCCCTTATGTATTATACATGGAGATCATATCCCCCCTTATGTATTATACATGGAGATCATATCCCCCCTTATGTATTATACATGGAGATCATATCCCCCTTATGTATTATACATGGAGATCATATCCCCCCCTTATGTATTATACATGGAGATCATATCCCCCCTTATGTATTATACATGGAGATCATATCCCCCCTTATGTATTATACATGGAGATCATATCCCCCCTTATGTATTATACATGGAGATCATACCCCCCCCCCTTATGTATTATACATGGAGATCATATCCCCCCTTAATCTCCTCTTCTTAAGTGAGAATAAGTTCAGTTCCTCTAATCTTTCCTCATAGCTCCTCCATGCCTTCAGGATGGTTAAAAGGAGCCAGGTAAAGTCCAGTACACTTACCAAACCCCAACAAAAGCCCCTTCATTTCACCTTTCTGTTAACTCCGATTCATTTCCCCAAAGGGCAAAAGTTCTCTGAAAAGTTCCAACTTTTGCCATCATTTCAGAAACCAAAAATGCGATCTTGGCCGTCCCTCATCTCAAGTTAGAAACCATCAAAGCCAAGTTTCTAGTGAAAAAAGTGAAGGCTTCTCTGGCTCACGAAACTATTTATTATCTGGGTTCTTCCCGAAGACTATCGTCACAAAAGATGTTGGAAGAGCCCATTTTTTTTCCACCCGAAGTTCTCTCATTTGTGTCATTGGCAAAGAAATTGTATTGTTGAGGGCCATCCCGTTGGTTTTTTCCACGGAGAAAAGAGTTTCTAAACCACCCACCAGCGCTCTATGCGCGTGGCTCTCTTTGCCCTGGGCCACCTGGAGCCCTCGTTGGACACCAAACCTCAGAGATCAAATCCATAACTACTCCGATCCGTTCTACCATGACATCCTACACAAAACAAGTCAGCCCAAAAGCCCCCTTCATTTCACCTTTCTATTAACTCCAATTCATTTCCCCAAAGGGCAAAAGTTCTCTGAAAAGTTCCAACTTTTGCCATCATTTCAGAAACCAAAAATGCGATCTTGCCCGTCCCTCATCTCAAGTTAGAAACCATCAAAGTCAAGTTTCTAGTGAAACAAGTGAAGGTTTCTCTGGCTCACAAAACTATTCAATATCTGGGTTCTTCCTGAAGACTATCATCACAAAACATGTTGGAAGAACCCATTTTTTTTTCACCTGAAGTCCTCTCATTTGTGTCATTGGCAAAGAAATTGTATTGTTGAGGGCTATCCCGGTGGTTTTTTCAATGGAGAAAAGAGTTTCTAAACCACCCACCAGCGCTCTATGCGCGTGGCTCTCTTTGCCCTGGGCCACCTGAAGCCCTCGTTGGACACCAAACCTCAGAGATCAAATCCATAACTACTCCGATCCATTCTACCATGACATCCTACACAAAACAAGTCAGCCCAAGAGCCCCCTTCATTTCACCTTTCTATTAACTCCAATTCATTTCCCCAAAGGGCAAAAGTTCTATGAAAAGTTCCAACTTTTGCCATCATTTCAGAAACCAAAAATGCGATCTTGCCCGTCCCTCATCTCAAGTTAGAAACCATCAAAGTCAAGTTTCTAGTGAAACAAGTGAAGGTTTCTCTGGCTCACTAAACTATTTAATATCTGGGTTCTTCCCGAAGACTATCGTCACAAAAGATTTTGGAAGAGCCCATTTTTTTTCCACCCGAAGTTCTCTCATTTGTGTCATTGGCAAAGAAATTGTATTGTTGAGGGCCATCCCGGTGGTTTTTTCCACGGAGAAAAGAGTTTCTAAACCACCCACCAGCGCTCTATGCGCGGCTCTCTTTGCCCTGGGCCACCTGGAGCCCTCGTTGGACACCAAACCTCAGAGATCAAATCCATAACTACTCCGATCCATTCTACCATGATATCCTACACAAAACAAGTCAGCCCAAAAGCCCAAATAATTTCAGAAACCAAAAATGCGATCTTGCCCATCCCTCATCTCAAGTTAGAAACCATCAAAGCCAAGTTTCTAGTGAAACAAGTGAAGGTTTCTCTGGCTTACGAAACTATTCAATATCTGGGTTCTTCCCGAAGACTATCGTCACAAAACATGTTGGAAGAGCCCATTTTGTTTTTCACCCGAAGTCCTCTCATTTGTGTCATTGGCAAAGAAATTGTATTGTTGAAGGCCATCACGGTGGTTTTTTCCACGGAGAAAAGAGTTTCTAAACCACCCACCAGCGCTCTATGCGCGTGGCTCTCTTTGCCCTGGGCCACCTGGAGCCCTCGTTGGACACCAAACCTCAGAGATCAAATCCATAACTACTCCGATCCGTTCTACCATGACATCCTACACAAAACAAGCCAGCCCAAAAGCCCCCTTCATTTCACCTTTCTATTAACTCCAATTCATTTCCCCAAAGGGCAAAAGTTCTATGAAAAGTTCCAACTTTTGCCATAATTTCAGAAACCAAAAATGCGATCTTGCCCGTCCCTCATTTCAAGTTAGAAACCATCAAAGCCAAGTTTCTAGTGAAAAAAGTGAAGGTTTCTCTGGCTCACAAAACTATTCAATATCTGGGTTCTTCCCGAAGACTATCATCACAAAAGATGTTGGAAGAGCCCATTTTTTTTTCACCCGAAGCCTGCTCATTTGTGTCATTGGCAAAGAAATTGTATTGTTGAGGGCCATCCCGGTGGTTTTTTCCACGGAGAAAAGAGTTTCTAAACCACCCACCAGCACTCTATCCACGGCTCTATTTGCCCTGGGCCACCTGGAGCCCTCGTTGGACACCGAACCTCAGAGATCAAATCCTATGACTACTACGATCCATTCTACCATGACATCCTACACAAAACAAGTCAGCTCAAAAGCCCAAATAATTTCAGAAACTAAAAATGCGATCTTGCCCGTCCCTCATCTCAAGTTAGAAACCATCAAAGTCAAGTTTCTAGTGAAACAAGTGAAGGTTTCTCTGACTCACAAAACTATTCAATATCTGGGTTCTTCCTGAAGACTATCATCACAAAACATGTTGGAAGAACCCATTTTTTTTTCACCTGAAGTCCTCTCATTTGTGTCATTGGCAAAGAAATTGTATTGTTGAAGGCCATCCCGTTGGTTTTTTCCACGGAGAAAAGACTTTCTAAACCACCCACCAGCGCTCTATGCGCGTGGCTCTCTTTGCCCTGGGCCACCTGGAGCCCTCGTTGGACACCAAACCTCAGAGATCAAATCCATAACTACTCCGATCCATTCTACCATGACATCCTACACAAAACAAGTCAGCCCAAAAGCCCAAATAATTTCAGAAACCAAAAATGCGATCTTGCCCATCCCTCATCTCAAGTTAGAAACCATCAAAGCCAAGTTTCTAGTGAAACAAGTGAAGGTTTCTCTGGCTCACGAAACTATTCAATATCTGGGTTCTTCCCGAAGACTATCGTCACAAAAGATGTTGGAAGAGCCCATTTTTTTTCCACCCGAAGTTCTCTCATTTGTGTCATTGGCAAAGAAATTGTATTGTTGAGGGCCATCCCGTTGGTTTTTTCCACGGAGAAAAGAGTTTCTAAACCACCCACCAGCGCTCTATGCGCGTGGCTCTCTTTGCCCTGGGCCACCTGGAGCCCTCGTTCGACACCAAACCTCAGAGATCAAATCTAAAACTACTCCGATCCATTCTACCATGATATCCTACACAAAACAGGTCAGCCCAAAAGCCCAAATAATTTCAGAAACCAAAAATGTGATCTTGCCCATCCCTCATCTCAAGTTAGAAACCATCAAAGCCAAGTTTCTAGTGAAACAAGTGAAGGTTTCTCTGGCTTACGAAACTATTCAATATCTGGGTTCTTCCCGAAGACTATCGTCACAAAACATGTTGGAAGAGCCCATTTTGTTTTTCACCCGAAGTCCTCTCATTTGTGTCATTGGCAAAGAAATTGTATTGTTGAAGGCCATCCCGGTGGTTTTTTCCACGGAGAAAAGAGTTTCTAAACCACCCACCAGCGCTCTATGCGCGTGGCTCTCTTTGCCCTGGGCCACCTGGAGCCCTCGTTGGACACCAAACCTCAGAGATCAAATCCATAACTACTCCGATCCGTTCTACCATGATATCCTACACAAAACAAGCCAGCCCAAAAGCCCCCTTCATTTCACCTTTCTATTAACTCCAATTCATTTCCCCAAAGGGCAAAAGTTCTATGAAAAGTTCCAACTTTTGCCATAATTTCAGAAACCAAAAATGCGATCTTGCCCGTCCCTCATTTCAAGTTAGAAACCATCAAAGCCAAGTTTCTAGTGAAAAAAGTGAAGGTTTCTCTGGCTCACAAAACTATTCAATATCTGGGTTCTTCCTGAAGACTATCATCACAAAAGATGTTGGAAGAGCCCATTTTTTTTCCACCCGAAGTTCTCTCATTTGTGTCATTGGCAAAGAAATTGTATTGTTGAAGGCCATCCGGGTGGTTTTTTCCACGGAGAAAAGAGTTTCTAAACCACCCGCCAGCGGTCTATGCGCGTGGCTCTCTTTGCCCTGGGCCACCTGGAGCCCTCGTTGGACACCAAACCTCAGAGATCAAATCCATAACTACTCCGATCCGTTCTACCATGACATCCTACACAAAACAAGCCAGCCCTAAAGCCCCCTTCATTTCACCTTTCTATTAACTCCAATTCATTTCCCCAAAGGGCAAAAGTTCTATGAAAAGTTCCAATTTTTGCCATAATTTCAGAAACCAAAAATGCGATCTTGCCCGTCCCACATTTCAAGTTAGAAACCATCAAAGCCAAGTTTCTAGTGAAAAAAGTGAAGGTTTCTCTGGCTCACAAAACTATTCAATATCTGGGTTCTTCCTGAAGACTATCATCACAAAAGATGTTGGAAGAGCCCATTTTTTTTTTCACCGGAAGCCTTCTCATTTGTGTCATTGGCAAAGAAATTGTATTGTTGAGGGCCATCCCGGTGGTTTTTTCCACGGAGAAAAGAGTTTCTAAACCACCCACCAGCACTCTATCCACGGCTCTCTTCGCCCTGGGCCACCTGGAGCCCTCGTTGGACACCGAACCTCAGAGATCAAATCCTATGACTACTACGATCCATTCTACCATGACATCCTACACAAAACAAGTCAGCCCAAAAGCCCAAATAATTTCAGAAACCAAAAATGCGATCTTGCCCGTCCCTCATCTCAAGTTAGAAACCATCAAAGCCAAGTTTCTAGTGAAAAAAGTGAAGGTTTCTCTGGCTTACGAAACTATTCAATATCTGGGTTCTTCCCGAAGACTATCGTCACAAAACATGTTGGAAGAGCCCATTTTGTTTTTCACCCGAAGTCCTCTCATTTGTGTCATTGGCAAAGAAATTGTATTGTTGAGGGCCATCCCGGTGGTTTTTTCCACGGAGAAAAGAGTTTCTAAACCACCCACCAGCGCTCTATGCGCGTGGCTCTCTTTGCCCTGGGCCACCTGGAGCCCTCGTTGGACACCAAACCTCAGAGATCAAATCCATAACTACTCCGATCCGTTCTACCATGACATCCTACACAAAACAAGTCAGCACAAAAGCCCCCTTCATTTCACCTTTCTATTAACTCCAATTCATTTCCCCAAAGGGCAAAAGTTCTCTGAAAAGTTCCAACTTTTGCCATCATTTCAGAAACCAAAAATGCGATCTTGCCCGTCCCTCATCTCAAGTTAGAAACCATCAAAGTCAAGTTTCTAGTGAAACAAGTGAAGGTTTCTCTGGCTCACAAAACTATTCAATATCTGGGTTCTTCCTGAAGACTATCATCACAAAACATGTTGGAAGAACCCATTTTTTTTTCACCTGAAGTCCTCTCATTTGTGTCATTGGCAAAGAAATTGTATTGTTGAGGGCCATCCCGGTGGTTTTTTCCACGGAGAAAAGAGTTTCTAAACCACCCACCAGCGCTCTATGCGCGGCTCTCTTTGCCCTGGGCCACCTGGAGCCCTCGTTGGACACCAAACCTCAGAGATCAAATCCATAACTACTTTGATTCGTTCTACCATGACATCCTACACAAAACAAGTCAGCCCAAAAGCTCAAATAATTTCAGAAACCAAAAATGCGATCTTGCCCGTCCCTCATCTCAAGTTAGAAACCATCAAAGCCAAGTTTCTAGTGAAACAAGTGAAGGTTTCTCTGGCTTACGAAACTATTCAATATCTGGGTTCTACCCGAAGACTATCGTCACAAAACATGTTGGAAGAGCCCATTTTGTTTTTCACCCGAAGTCCTCTCATTTGTGTCATTGGCAAAGAAATTGTATTGTTGAAGGCCATCCCGGTGGTTTTTTCCACAGAGAAAAGGGTTTCTAAACCACCCACCAGCGCTCTATGCGCGTGGCTCTCTTTGCCCTGGGCCACCTGGAGCCCTCGTTGGACACCGAACCTCAGAGATCAAATCCTATGACTACTACGATCCATTCTACCATGACATCCTACACAAAACAAGTCAGCTCAAAAGCCCAAATAATTTCAGAAACCAAAAATGCGATCTTGCCCGTCCCTCATCTCAAGTTAGAAACCATCAAAGTCAAGTTTCTAGTGGAACAAGTGAAGGTTTCTCTGGCTCACAAAACTATTCAATATCTGGGTTCTTCCCGAAGACTATCATCACAAAACATGTTGGAAGAACCCATTTTGTTTTTCACCCGAAGTCCTCTCATTTGTGTCATTGGCAAAGAAATTGTATTGTTGAAGGCCATCCCGGTGGTTTTTTCCACGGAGAAAAGAGTTTCTAAACCACCCACCAGCGCTCTATGCGCGTGGCTCTCTTTGCCCTGGGCCACCTGGAGCCCTCGTTGGACACCAAACCTCAGAGATCAAATCCATAACTACTCCGATCCGTTCTACCATGACATCCTACACAAAACAAGTCAGCCCAAATCCTCCAGAATGAGCCGCAAGAAAAATAGAACATTTCAAAAAAAATAAACAGTTTAGAAAAGAGGATTCCAGCGCATTAAAACTTTTCATAATCAAAAACACGTCTGGAGCAGAAAAACAAAGAAGAGGAGAAAAAAAAAAATAAAAAAGTCAGAGCCGTTTCGTTCGTCGTAATTGTTTAATATGGAATACTTCTTCTCTCGGTGAAGCCTGGGATAAACGCCAGGAACGAGTGTTTATATGGATTTTTTATTCTGAAAGCCGATGTCGCGGATTCGGTGCCCGAGGGTATTCGCCGTGTGAGCGCCGTACATCTAACAGCAAATTGTTTCCCTCTGCTTTCATCTTCATGTAGAAATTAATATGTGTACCGCTGTCCCGACATTGTACGCCATTTATTAATATACCATTAGGAAAAGTTGGATTGGTCAGGACATACCGAGGACTGGGTCCTTCCAATCAGGGGCGGACTGACAACTCATGGGGCCCCCGGGCAATAGGGGATCATGGGGCCCCTGTGTCCTTGCCCAAACTCAAAAAAAGCCTATGAAAAAGGTACCAGGGGTATCTCATGGGGCCCCCTACTGACCCCGGGCCCTCGGGCAGTGCCCGAGTTTCCAAATGGTCAGTCCGCCCCTGGAAAATCTGTTTTTAATGTGAGACCGGAGCACACAGCGCGTTACCGTGGCTCTTGCCACCAGGAGAACATTTTACAAAAAAAAAAGCATTTACAGCATTGTGGTAGGTCAGGTCCCATTCCTTACTGACAGGAGTGACTGCAGAGTCACTCCTGTCAGAAAGAGCAATGGCCTCTGCTGGAGGGAGGATTCAGCTTTCTCCTCCCTCCAGCCTGCCTGGGTTGGAAAGCTGTCCTCAATTTCAGCGCCACACTGCTGAGGAGGAAGGACAGGCCGTGTCCTTCTTCATATCTCCCCTGGTCATGCGACTTGTCACCTGACCAGAGAGAGGAAGAATATATTGTGACTACCGATCTCCCAGTAAAAGCCTGAAAGGGGGGAAGGGGAGCAACAGCTCGGCAGCATGGGGACGCTTGATGTTAAGGGGGATTCTATGGGGACACCTGATGTTAAGGGGGACTCTATTGGGGACACCTGATAGAAAGGAGAACTCTGTTTGGGACACCTGATGTAAAGGGGGACTCTGGCAGGGATGCCTGATGTAAAGGGGGACTCTGGTAGGGACGCCTGATGTAAAGGAGACTATACTGGGGACACCTGATATAAAGGAGGACTCTGTTTGGGACGCCTGATGCAAAGGGGGACTTTGGTGGGGACAACTGATGTAAAGGAGGACTCTGGTGGGGACAACTGATGTAAAGGAGGACTCTGGTGGGGATGCCTGATGTAAAGGGAGTCTCTGGTGGGGACGCCTGATGTAAAGGAGACTATACTGGGGATACCTGATGTAAAGGAGGACTCTGTTTGGGACGTCTGATGCAAAGGGGGACTCTGGTGGGGACAACTGATATAAAAGGGACTATATTGGGGACACCCAATGTAAAGGGGGACTCTACTGAGGACACCTGATGTAAAGGGGAACTCTGTCGGGGACACCTGATGTAAGGGAGACTATACTGGGGACACCTGATGTAAAGGAGGACTCTGTTTGGGACGCCTGATGCAAAGGGGGACTCTGGTGGGGACAACTGATGTAAAAGGGACTATATTGGGGACACCCAATGTAAAGAGGACTCTACTGAGGACACCTGATGTAAAGGGGAACTCTGTTGGAGACACCTGATGTAAAGGAGACTATACCGGGGGCACCTGATGTAAAGGAGGACTCTGTTTGGGACGCCTGATGTAAAGGGTGACTCTGTTGGGGACACCTGATGTAAAGGGGACTATACTAGGGACACCTGATGTACAGGAGGACTCTGTTTGGGACACCTGATGTAAAGGGGGACTCTGTTGGGGACACATGATGTAAAAGGGATTATATTGGGGACACCCAATGTAAAGGGGGATTCTATTGGGGACACCTGATGTTAAGGGGGACTCTGCTGGGGACACCTGATGTAAAGGGAGAGTCTATTGGAGACTCCACCTGGTGGGGGCGCAATTAGCCATCTTCATCCTCGGCACTGGATGGATTTGCCCTCCAAAGGGCAGGATTGCTGTGGGTGCCACTTAGAAGACATTGAGGTCCCAAGCAGAAACTGCATCTGGGGGGGCCTTTTAGCAAAGCTGAGTACTGGAGTCTGTTTGGGACTGGAGAAGCTCATTGAAGAGAACCAGAATGAAGGTCAGGGGAAATGTATCCAGCTGTCCTATGGTGGAGTGAGTATGTGTCTTCCTTGTTGGAGAGTGTCTGGTGGATGTCGAGTCAACCGATGATCCTGTGGCCATGTGAGCAGGTGAACCGGGTACTGGAAGTTGGGGACTGTGTGCAGTATTTGGTCTTTTTTGAAAGGTCATAGTCACCCATTAGCAGTAGAGACTCTGTGGGACTTTTGCGCAGCTCAGTGAGATAGAGGCAAGCCCTCAAATAGTTGAGTTCACCAGTTTGGTGTATCCCAAACTGATGATCCTGTGGCCATATGAGCAGATGAACCGGGTACCGGAAGTTGGGGACTGTGTGTAGTTTTTGGTCTTTTAAGAAAAGTCATAGTCACCCATTAGCAGTAGAGACTCTGTGGGACTTTTGCGCAGCTCAGTGAGATAGAGGCAAGCCATCAAATAGTCATAGTCACCCATTAGCAGTAGAGACCCTGTGGGACTTTTGCGCAGTTCAGTGAGATAAAGGCAAGCCCTCAAATAGTCATAGTCACCCATCATCAACAGAGACTCTGTGGGACTTTTGCGCAGCTCAATAAGATAGAGGCAAGCCCTCAAATAGTCATAGTCACCCATCATCAACAGAGACTCTGTGGGACTTTTGCGCAGCTCAGTGAGATAGAGGCAAGCCCTCAAATAGTCATAGTCACCCATCATCAACAGAGACTCTGTGGGACTTTTGCGCAGCTCAGTGAGATAGAGGCAAGCCCTCAAATAGTCATAGTCACCCATCATCAACAGAGACTCTGTGGGACTTTTTCGCAGCTCAGTGAGATAGAGGGAAGCCCTCAAATAGTCATAGTCACCCATCATCAACAGAGACTCTGTGGGACTTTTTCGCAGCTCAGTGAGATAGAGGCAAGCTCCCAAATAGTCATAGTCACCCATCATCAACAGAGACTCTGTGGGACTTTTTCGCAGCTCAGTGAGATAGAGGCAAGCTCCCAAATAGTCATAGTCACCCATCATCAACAGAGACTCTGTGGGACTTTTTCGCAGCTCAGTGAGATAAAGGCAAGACCTCAAATAGTCATAGTCACCCATCATCAACAGAGACTCTGTGGGACTTTTGCGCAGCTCAATAAGATAGAGGCAAGCCCTCAAATAGTCATAGTCACCCATCATCAACAGAGACTCTGTGGGACTTTTGCGCAGCTCAGTGAGATAGAGGCAAGCCCTCAAATAGTCATAGTCACCCATCATCAACAGAGACTCTGTGGGACTTTTGCGCAGCTCAGTGAGATAGAGGCAAGCCCTCAAATAGTCATAGTCACCCATCATCAACAGAGACTCTGTGGGACTTTTGCGCAGCTCAGTGAGATAGAGGCAAGCCCTCAAATAGTCATAGTCACCCATCATCAACAGAGACTCTGTGAGACTTTTGAGCAGCTCAGTGAGATAGAGGCAAGCCCTCAAATAGTCATAGTCACCCATCATCAACAGAGACTCTGTGGGACTTTTTCGCAGCTCAGTGAGATAGAGGCAAGCTCCCAAATAGTCATAGTCACCCATCATCAACAGAGACTCTGTGGGACTTTTTCGCAGCTCAGTGAAATAGAGGCAAGCTCCCAAATAGTCATAGTCACCCATCATCAACAGAGACTCTGTGGGACTTTTTCGCAGCTCAGTGAGATAGAGGCAAGCTCCCAAATAGTCATAGTCACCCATCATCAACAGAGACTCTGTGGGACGTTTGCGCAGCTCAGTGAGATAGAGGCAAGCCCTCAAATAGTCATAGTCACCCATCATCAACAGAGACTCTGTGGGACTTTTGCGCAGCTCAGTGAGATAGAGGCAAGCCCTCAAATAGTCATAGTCACCCATCATCAACAGAGACTCTGTGGGACTTTTTCGCAGCTCAGTGAGATAGAGGCAAGCTCCCAAATAGTCATAGTCACCCATCATCAACAGAGACTCTGTGGGACGTTTGCGCAGCTCAGTGAGATAGAGGCAAGCCCTCAAATAGTTTAGCTCACCAGTTTGGTGTGTCCCACGCTCCCATGACCCCATCCAAGTTAAACGTCCCGAAGAAACCACAAAAGGACACCCCTACACTGTACTATCGGAGCCAGTGGAAGGAGAGAGGGATCAAGTCCGCCAGCGGCTCCTGAGGGGGTGCGTTCCATTAGCACAGCACACGTCTTCCAAACCATCACTGGATGATGGACTATGCGTCTCCGAAGGCAATTAGTTCATTCTTGGCCCTTCACATCCAGGAAAGTCCATGGGCGCGGGGAAACGGGACCGCTTTGTGAGCCAAACTAAATATGTTTGGGTGGAATTGGTCTGTCTTCAATTACATAAATCTAATCCAATGTTTTGAGACTCTATTCATGCTGGAAGTACACCAGAAAAGGCCGAGTTCAGCGACTAAAAATGCAACGTAATGAGCCACGAAAAAAATAGTCCGGTCTCTAAATCAGTTCATAACTAGCAAGACTGGAGTCCAATTAGCTGCTCCAAAATGCACGAGAAAGTGCCCAGATCGGTTATTCCACATGGCGACACCCAACAACAAAGACACATTAATGAGGGCCTCTCTGGAGTCCCAACAGCATTTTGCGAGATGAAAAGTCATTGTTGTCTCACATTTCAGTCACCGGGACTTGGAGAAGGAAACAAAGTTCAGCCTCTCAGGTCCACGGAGTTGTAGACTAGATGTCTATCACTGGGGAGAGAAGAAACAGAGTTGTCGTTTCCCTCAAATTTCGGCAACAATTTGGGTGGTTTCAGGGAAAGTTCTCCAGTTGGGCATTGGAAGGTGTTAATGAGTAGGGGGTGAGTCGATTTTTCCGACTGCTCGAACAGTCAATGTTCAGTCTGAACGTAGGTTGAGACCAAAAATTTGGCACGTGCCTATCCAAGGAGGGGGGGAGGTTCTTCTTTGGTTGTTTGGGCATCTAGACAAATGCCTGTCTGTCCACCCCCTTGTTTGGTGGGAGCCAAGCATCATACGTGGGAGTGGCAACTCTACGCTTCACCTATATAGCTGATGACAGCTTTGGGGGGGGGGGGGGTTGACAAGTGGTACCATTGGGTTCGGTTGGGCAAGCTGAGGTACAATGAGAGATACTTTTTAATTTTTTTAAAAAAAATTGGGCAGCTTTCAAATGCTTGGGTGTCTTTATTTCTAGGTTGCACCTTTTTTTTTGGTGAATGGTAGGTGGGGGTCTGTAGGCGGATGTAGGTTGACCTCCCTGTCCAAGACCACCATGCAGGGAGAGTGGAGGACTGGAGAAAGTCACTGTCAGGGCTGGGCTCCTGCTACTTAACGGGAGGCTCTTTTCTTTCATTGCTCAGAAGCTGCCCAGCTGTCGGTTAATTACCAGCCACTTGGTGTCTCCATGGTGACTCACCTGGATACCGTTACCTGCTTCATTAGTCCCCGGATGACCTCCGTGACCTCCATGACCATCTTTAGTGAGGGCATAAAGGCACCGGCTCACTGCAGTTGGCGCGCATTGTGTGTGGACAGGTCAGGGACAGGAACTTGCTAGGGAGAGTGTGCCTAGCATGGAGAAAGGTTCCAGAGGAGTCGAGACTGGATATGGACAGTTCGCTAATGCTGCTGTGTGGAAACCATTCACTCCTTATGTCCTGAGCACCCCCGCCTACTAGCCACCTTCTGTGGCAGGTGCTTCCGGACCCCAAGCATTACTCTCCGCCAGTACTGCACCATTGTCTGTGTTTGTATCACTTTGAAACCACTGCGTAGACTTTATATACGTGAGAAGGTGGACCAGCCCCTGGAGTCAGATGTGTAGATGGCTTGGCTTCAGCCACTGCTCTGGCCACACTCTCTGATGCATTTCTCCGAACCTACCTGGCTTGGGTGAAATGCGTCTGAGGGCATGACCAGCGCACTTGGCTGAGGCCAAGCCATCAACACTCCTGGGTCTGGGGTCCGGTATGGATTTTTAGGGGGTACCTCAGTCAAAAAGAAAAAAACGTGTGAGTTTCCCCTATAAATCCACACCATACCCTCAAACTGAACGTGTAGCCTGGCTGGCCAGGAAAGCATGCACCCCCTTTCCCCCAAACCACCAGGCCACATTCCTTCACCTTGGACCTCCCGGCAAAGTACCTTGTCCCCATGTTGATGAGGTCAAGGGCCTTTTCTCACAACTCTGACTGGTCCTGGGGACTCCTGGGGCTGTTTGAGTGACATCCACCTTCTTACTTGTATAGCCACTCGTTTCGAGACACCTGCTGGCGGGGTGATTTCTGTCATGTTTCCTGCTTGGAGCGGAGCCACAAGGTAGCTTGCACCATAGCCTACTACATAGACTCTGATACGGTGTCATTGGAATGTTCTTGAAAGTACATTTCCTTGAAGGCTCGAATCTCAGTGTGTTGTTCCTTACTTCTTGGGTGCCCACCACCCGGCCTACCTACTGCCTCCAAGCCATTCACTCATTCATGTGTGTGGTGGGGCAATATCTGGGAGCCCCTCATTATTAAAAGGGGCCTATAGATTCTGATAAGGCCCCCTCAATACAGACCCCCACATCCACCGCGGGAAAAGGCCCTTGACCTCATCAACATGAGGTACTTTGCCGAGGGGGCTCATGGTGAAGGAATGTGGCCTGGTGGTTTGGGGGAAAGGGGGTGCCAGCCAGGCAGTTTGAGGGTGTGGTGTGGATTTTTAGGGGAAACTCACACATTTTATTGCCTGAGGTACTCCCTAAAAATCCATACCAGACCAGACCAAAGGGTCTACTTTGTATTATACTTTTTCACCAACCCACCAAATGAACAGCACCAGTCAATGTCAAGGATCGACTGGTGGATGTCATTACGTGGAACATTACGGGGAACACAGCCGGTGGGATAATGGAGATCTGAACTGTCCCTCTCTGTAGGTATCTTAAGGTATGAAATCCAGAGGAACATTACAGGGAACACAGCCGGTGGGATAATGGAGATCTGAACTGTCCCTCTCTGTAGGTATCTTAAGGTATGAAATCCAGAGGAACATTACGGGGAACACAGCCGGTGGGATAATGGAGATCTGAACTGTCCCTCTCTGTAGGTATCTTAAGGTATGAAATCCAGAGGAACATTACGGGGAACACAGCCGGTGGGATAATGACGATCTGAACTGACCTTTCTCTGTAGGTATCTTAAGGTATGAAATCCAGAGGAACATTACGGGGAACACAGCCGGTGGGATAATGACGATCTGAACTGACCTTTCTCTGTAGGTATCTTAAGGTATGAAATCCAGAGGAACATTATGGGGAACAAAGCCGGCGGGATAATGAAGATCTGAACTGATCTTTCTCTGTAGGTATCTTAAGGTATGAAATCCAGAGGAACATTACGGGGAACACAGCCGGTGGGATAATGGAGATCTGAACTGTCCCTCTCTGTAGGGATCTTAAGGTATGAAATCCAGAGGAACATTACGGGGAATACAGCCGGTGGGATAATGGAGATCTGAACTGACCTTTCTCTGTAGGTATCTTAAGGTATGAAATCCAGAGGAACATTACAGGGAACACAGCCGGTGGGATAATGGAGATCTGAACTGTCCCTCTCTGTAGGTATCTTAAGGTATGAAATCGAGAGGAACATTACGGGGAACACAGCCGGTGGGATAATGACGATCTGAACTGACCTTTCTGTGTAGGTATCTTAAGGTATGAATTCCAGAGGAACATTAAACGGGAACACAGCCAGTGGGATAATGGAGATCTGAACTGTCCCTCTCTGTAGGTATCTTAAGGTATGAATTTGAGAGGAACATTATACGGGGAACACAGCCGGTGGGATAATGGAGATCTGAACTGTCCCTCTCTGTAGGTATCTTAAGCCATGAAATCCAGAGGAACATTACGGGGAACACAGCCGGTGGGATAATGGAGATCTGAACTGTCCCTCTCTGTAGGTATCTTAAGGTATGAAATCCAGAGAAACATTATGGGGAACACAGCCGGTGGGATAATGGAGATCTGAACTGAACTTCTCTGTAGGTATCTTAAGGTATGAAATCCATAGGAACATTATGGGGAACACAGCCGGTGGGATAATGGAGATCTGAACTGTCCCTCTCTGTAGGTATCTTAAGCCATGAAATCCAGAGGAACATTACGTGGGAACACAGCTGGTGGGATAATGAAGATCTGAACTGACCTTTCTCTGTAGGTATCTTAAGGTATGAATTCCAGAGGAACATTAAACGGGAACACAGCCGGTGGGATAATGGAGATCTGAACTGTCCCTCTCTGTAGGTATCTTAAGGTATGAATTCGAGAGGAACATTATACGGGGAACACAGCCGGTGGGATAATGGAGATCTGAACTGTCCCTCTCTGTAGGTATCTTAAGCCATGAAATCCAGAGGAACATTATGCGGGAACACAGCCGGTGGGATAATGGAGATCTGAACTGTCCCTCTCTGTAGGTATCTTAAGCCATGAAATCCAAAGGAACATTACGCGGAAACACAGCCGGTGGGATAATGAAGATCTGAACTGACCTTTCTCTGTAGGTATCTTAAGGTATGAATTCCAGAGGAACATTAAACGGGAACACAGCCGGTGGGATAATGGAGATCTGAACTGTCCCTCTCTGTAGGTATCTTAAGGTATGAAATCCAAAGGAACATTACCGGGAACACAGCCGGTGGGATAATGGAGATCTGAACTGTCCCTCTCTGTAGGTATCTTAAGGTATGAAATCCAAAGGAACATTACCGGGAACACAGCTGGTGGGATGATGGAGATCTGAACTGTCCCTCTCTGTAGGTATCTTAAGGTATGAAATCCAGAGGAACATTACGGGGAACACAGCCGGTGGGATAATGGAGATCTGAACATTCAACAGTTTTTGTGGTCATTTATTTGAGCACTGAGCATTCTCTTTTTTTTTTCTCACGTGGAAAGCTTTATATCTACAAGTCGATAAACAAATCACCTCCTGGGTCTTGCGATCCATATGAAGTGTTTAGCTGGCAGAAGGTTCCCTGTGGACAGAAAGAAGGATTCGCTTTAAATGAAATGTTGGCTCTTTGCCCAAAAAGAAAGGTTGCCTCGGTTACACAAGTCTCCTCTCCTGTTCTCTTCGTATTAAATGGGCGTAGTTGGGTATTGGCATTCAACCTACTATATGGCCAAGGGTTCAAAAGGACATCTGATCATGAAACCCGTGAGAGCCTGTTGGACATCCCATTCCAAAACCATAAAATATGGAATGGCTGCCTTATAACATCCTTCACTCTACTGAGAAGACTGTCAATGAGATGTTAATGTTGAGTTGCCCCCACCTGCCCACCTCCATGGCCATTAAGATGGAGGTGCCCCCTTCGTGGCTATAACAGCCTCCATGTACCCTCGCTTGGTCTTGACACCTACATGTGCTTAGTAGATATCCGGATCCACAGCTCTGGCCATTAATTTGGAATCCAGCCTCTTGGCGGCTGTAACAGTCTCCACTTTTCTGGAAAGGTTTTTCTATCGGGAATTTGGAGGGTGCCTGTGGGAATTTGTACCCATTTGTGAAGTCAGGTACTGATGTTGGATGAGAAGACCTGGTGCACCATCTGCATTCCAATCCAACCCAAAGGTGTTCAGCGGGGTTGAGGTCAGGGATCTGAAGAGGTTACTAGACTTTCTACACCCGTCACACCTAGATGAGCTTGTTGGACATCTGAAAACTATGGCCATTAATACGGATATAACATCCTCCACTCTTCTGAGACTTCCCACAAGAATTTGGAGGGTGTAAGGAGCTTTCTTCCCACTGACCCCCAATGTAAGGGACATTCTTCCCACTGACCCCCAATGTAAGGGACATTCTTCCCACTGACCCCCAATGTAAGGGACATTCTTCCCACTGACCACCAATGTAAGGGACATTCTTCCCACTGACCACCAATGTAAGGGACATTCTTCCCACTGATCACCAATGTAAGGGACATTCTTCCCACTGATCACCAATGTAAGGGACATTCTTCCCACTGACCCCCAATGTAAGGGACATTCTTCCCACTGACCACCAATGTAAGGGACATTCTTCCCACTGATAACCAATGTAAGGGACATTCTTCCCACTGACCCCCAATGTAAGGGACATTCTTCCCACTGACCCCCAATGTAAGGGACATTCTTCCCACTGACCCCCAATGTAAGGGACATTCTTCCTGTGACCCCCAATGTAAGGGACATTCTTCCCACTGATCACCAATGTAAGGGACATTCTTCCCACTGACCCCCAATGTAAGGGACATTTTTCCCACTGACCCCCAATGTAAGGGGCATTCTTCCCACTGACCCCCAATGTAAGGGACATTCTTCCCCCTGACCCCCAATGTAAGGGACATTCTTCCCACTGATCACCAATGTAAGGGACATTCTTCCCACTGACCCCCAATGTAAGGGACATTCTTCCCACTGATCACCAATGTAAGGGACATTCTTCCCACTGACCACCAATGTACGGGACATTCTTCCCACTGACCCCCAATGTAAGGGACATTCTTCCCACTGATCACCAATGTAAGGGACATTCTTCCCACTGACCACCAATGTAAGGGACATTCTTCCCACTGACCACCAATGTAAGGGACATTCTTCCCACTGATCCCCAATGTAAGGGACATTCTTCCCACTGACCCCCAATGTAAGGGACATTCTTCCCACTGACCCCCAATGTAAGGGACATTCTTCCGACTGATCCCCAATGTAAGGGGCATTCTTCCCACTGACCACCAATGTAAGGGACATTCTTCCCACTGACCCCCAATGTAAGGGACATTCTTCCCACTGATCACCAATGTAAGGGACATTCTTCCCACTGACCCCCAATGTAAGGGACATTCTTCCCACTGACCACCAATGTGAGGGACATTCTTCCCACTGACCCCAATGTAAGGGACATTCTTCCCACTGACCCCAATGTAAGGGACATTCTTCCCACTGACCACCAATGTAAGGGACATTCTTCCCACTGACCCCAATGTAAGGGACATTTTGCAGTTGGCCCCCCGATAAATTGGCTTTAGTAAGGGTTCCCTGAAACCTGAGAATCATTTGATGGGGTCCTCTTGGACAGGGGCGGACTGACCATTTGGAAACTCGGGCACTGCCCAAGGGCCCGGGGTCAGTAGGGGGCCCCATGAGATGCCCCTGGTACCTTTTTCATAGGCTTTTTTGAGTTTGGGTAAGGACACAGGGGCCCCATGAACCCCTATTGCCTGGGGGCCCCATGAGGTGTCAGTCCGCCCTTGCTCTTGGAGTAAACAGGTAGAGAAGGTCTGCTCTAGAACAGGCCTGGGTTTGAGAACCCGTGTAGTCGGTGACGAAGGTTGCATGGAACGCTCACAGAACGTCTCCCGGTCTTCTCATAGATTGGAGAAAAGTTGGTACAGAAGGTGACTTCATCACGTTGACGAGTTCTGAATCTGAAATATCTCAGGGGCCCCCCGGCTGTAGAATCCCCCACGTCTCACGGCTGCTGATGGGGTCAGCGGAGTCTCCATCTTCCCCGGGGGAACTGCCGGCTTTTATCATTCCCTGGGAGGTGTGAAGACATGTCAAGGATCCTAATCATGCAAATCAGACGGAGGGGGAAGATGACAGAACGGGACGCGTCCCATTAACATCTCCTGACCCCACCACTCATGTCTATGCTAATCGAACCGTCAACGTGTCACCGACGGAGGCCGGGAGCGACTCGTACACACAGCTCTCCACAAACATGGCAGCCAATAGGATGTGTATAGCAACCGAAACTGAAGAGGACGATGGAATATATCTCATGGTGTGTGCTGAGAGCACCGATCACCTACTGCACCGTGTGTGTTCATTCAGGGTTCAAGTGTCAGTACAGAAATACATCAGAGAGCTACGGGACGGAATTGCATCATCATTTATATATATATATATATATATATACACATACACACACATATATATATATATATAAAATGTAAAAAAAAAAAATATATATATATATATATATATATATATATATATATATATATATATATATATATAAAATGTAAAAAAAAAATTATATATATATGTGTATGTGTGTGTGTATATATATAATTTTTTTTACATTTTATATATATATATATATATATATATATATATATATATATATATTTTTTTTTTTTTTACATTTTATATATATATATATATATATATTTTTTTTTTTACATTTTATATATATATATTTTTTTTTTTACATTTTATATATATATATACACAAACACACACACATATATATATATTTATATTTATATCTTTAAAAAATAATAATATTTGTGAAAATTTTATTGCAATTATGTTCAGTAGTCCAATGACGTATTTATATATGTATTTAAAATTAAACTCTTACTGTATATACATTACATGTGGTACCCTAAGTGAGCCGAGTACTAAGCATGCACACGTCTGCACCAAAACAGCATAAAATATGCTATTTTTTTACATAAAAATGTAAAATAAATATATATATAAATTAGTTACAACTAATAATATTGATAACAACCATAATTATAAAATATTATTATTATTTGTATTATTATTATTATTATTTGAATTATTATTATATAACATAAATACTATAAATTCACAAAATATTAACATAATTTAAATACAATATTATTAGTTACATATCATTTAAATAATAAAACAATAATAATATGAATAATGATTATTTGTAATTTATTTGTAATGTATATAAATTAATGATTTAATTATAAACACATTGAATTACAATTGCAATATAATTGTCATATATATATATATATAATGTAAATAATTTTATATAAATAAATCAAACTTTGTTACAAGTAATAATAATAACAACAATACTACTACTACTGCTAATAATAATTATAATAAAAATATAATTATATAATATGAATACAATAACTCTATATTATAATTACATATAATATAAATATAATAATATTAGTTACAATAATAATAACAATAAAAATTTGTTACAAATAATAATAATAAAAACAATAATAATAGCAATATTGATACTACTGATAATAAAAATATTATTATTATTAGTATTAATATTAATAATAATAATATAATATAAATACAATAACTCTACAATATATTTACATATAATATAAATATATTAATATTAGTTACAATTATAATATTACAATAATAATTTGTTACAAATAATAATAGCAATACTGATACTACTGATAATAATAATATTAATAATAATAATAATAATAATAATATAATATAAATACCTGTAACTCTGCAATATATTTACATATAATATAAATAAAATAATATTAGTTACAAATATAGTAATAACAATAATAATTTTATTACAAATAATAATAATAATAATAATAATAATAATAAAATATAAATACAATAATTCTACAATATATTTACATATATTATAAATATAATAATATTAGTTACAATTATAATAATAAAATAATAATTTGTTACAAACAATAATAATAATAATAATAATAATAGCAATACTGATACTACTGATAATAATAATATTAATAATAATAATAATAATATAATATAAATACCTGTAACTCTGCAATATATTTACATATAATATAAATAAAATAATATTAGTTACAAATATAGTAATAACAATAATAATTTTATTAAAAATAATAATAATAATAATAAAATATAAATACAATAATTCTACAATATATTTACATATAATATAAATATATTAATATTAGTTACAATTATAATATTACAATAATAATTTGTTACAAATAATAATAATAATAATAGCAATATTGATACTACTGATAATAATAATATTAATAATAATAATATAATATAAATAAAATAATATTAGTTACAAATATAGTAATAACAATAATAATTTTATTACAAATAATAATAATAATAATAATAATAATAAAATATAAATACAATAATTCTACAATATATTTACATATATTATAAATATAATAATATTAGTTACAATTATAATAATAAAATAATAATTTGTTACAGACAATAATAATAATAATAATAGCAATACTGATACTACTGATAATAATAATATTAATAATAATAATAATAATATAATATAATATAAATACAGTAACTCTACAATATATTTACATATAATATAAATAAAATAATATTAGTTACAATTATAATAATAAAATAATAATTTGTTACAAACAATAATAATAATAATAATAATAGCAATACTGATACTACTGATAATAATAATATTAATAATAATAATAATATAATATAATATAAATACAGTAACTCTACAATATATTTACATATAATATAAATAAAATAATATTAGTCACAATTATAATAATAACAATAATAATTTTTTTACAAATAATAATAATAATAACAATATAATATAAATACTGTAACTCTACAATATATTTACATATAATATAAATATAATAATTTTAGTCACAATTATAATAATAATAATTATTTTTATTACATGTAACATAAAATAACAAATCTACAATATAATATAAATACATATAATATAAATCTAATATTATTTGTTAGAAATAATAATAATAACATCAATATTATTTTTATTCTCGTTGTTTTTCTTGTTATTTCTCTGAATATAATAATTCTACAATCGGATACAATTGCACGGTGTGGGGGGTACGAATCGTTCTCAGATCGGTGGACAGTATATATATATGATGAGTATTTCTTTCCTCTCGCAGAGGTCGCAGTTTCCTCGCTGTGGCGACACTTTCATCTGCTTTTCTCTCCATCCTCTTCCATCCCCCGGTGTCGCCGTCCTTTGTATTTCTGTCCATCCAGTCCTCAGCATCACACAGCTCTGCCACACAGCACCACCAGGCAGGCGACTCCCCTGACAGTCCAGGAATACAATGGTGTCGTATCTCCGCCTCCAGCGCGCTCACCTGCCAATGGAAGAACAGCTGCTGATTGATGAGGTTATCCTTCTGCTCCATATTTTCATGCAGCACATCTGATTGGCTCCTAGCACTGCCACACCCTCTCTAAGTCTGAGCTCTGCTGTACAGGGGATGCGAAAGGCTGATACTGAGTCTCGAGGAACTCGGAGCTCATATGGAGGAGATACATCGACGTGCCGATCGTGCCTTTACCATGACCAGCGCCCGGCTTCTGTTACAATTTTTTTTTTTACTTTTTGGCTGGTTTCCTATTTTTTCTGATGATCCATAATATTTTTTAAGGTCTTTTTATTTTTTTTTTTTTCATTGTAAGTTCATCTCCTCATTCTTTACGCTTCATCTTCCACCGCTCCTTTTTCTGGAATTCCAGCGCATCAGCGTAACCAAAACAGCGGGGAGAAGAAAAAGGGAGAATTTTTTTCTCTTATTTATTTTTTTGCAACTTTTTTTTCCAAGAAGTCACCTAGAAATAAAAAAAAATGAAGGGTTTTTTTTTTTTATTATTTTTTTTTTTTTTTTTTTTTTAGTCCTCTGGCACCAAAAAAAAATAATACTTAGACCAAGGTTGTGCAGGATTTTTTTTTTTTAATTGGTGTCAGTGTGTTTTAGGAAGGACAAAAAAAAAAAACATACCAAGGTTTAATCAAGGTCAGCGCCTGGGTTAGAGTTTAAGGGTCAAAGGTCAGGGTCAGTATATTTTGGGCAGGATTTTATTTGTTTTTTTATTAATTTCACTGTCAGTTGGTGTCAGTGTGTTTTATGGAGGACAGAAAAAAAAAGTTTAAGGTCAAAAAAAAAAAAAAAAAAATACTTAGACCGAGGTTGGGCAGGATTTTTTTTTTATTTTTATTAATATCAGGGACAGTTGATGTCAGTGTTTTATGTAGGACACAAAAAAAAAAAGTTTTAGGTCGAACAAAAAAAAAAAATAAATATTTAGACTAAGGTTGGGCAGGATTTTTTTTTATTTTTATTAATATCAGGGACAGTTGATGTCAGTGATTTATGTAGGACACAAAAAAAAAATACTTTGACTGAGGTTTGATCAAGGTCAGCACCAGGGTTGGAGTTTGAGACAAGTAGGGATCAAAGGTCAGGGTCAGTATATTTTTAGCAGCTAGTTTTTTTGTTTTTTTTTTGGTCCTCTGACACCAAAAAAAAAAAAATACTTAGACTAAGGTTGGGCAGGATTTTTTTTATTTCTATTAATTTCAGGGTCAGTTGATGTCAGTGATTTATGTAGGACACAAAAAAAAAAAAGTTTTAGGTCGAACAAAAAAAAAAATATTTAGACCAAGGTTGGGCAGGATTTTTTTTATTTTTATTAATATCAGGGTCAGTTGGTGTCAGTGTTTTATGTAGGTCACCAAAAAAAGGGTCAAAGGTAAAAGTCAGGGTCAGTATATTTTTGGCAGCTTTTGTTTTTTTTTTGTTTTTTTTTTTAGTCCTCTGACACCTAAAAAAAAAAAAATACTTAGACTAAGGTTGGGCAGGATTTTTTTTTTTTTTAATATCAGGGTCAGTTGGTGTCAGTGTTTTATGTAGGACACAAAAAAAAAAGTTTTAGGTCGAACAAAAAAAAAAAATATTTAGACCAAGGTTGGGCAGGATTTTTTTTTATTTTTATTAATATCAGGGTCAGTTGGTGTCAGTGATTTATGTAGGTCACAAAAAAAAGGGTCAAAGTTAAAAGTCAGGGTCAGTATATTTTTGGCAGCTTTTGGTTTTTTTTTGGTTTTTTTTTTAGTCCTCTGACACCTAAAAAAAAAAAATACTTAGACTAAGGTTGGGCAGGATTTTTTTTTTTTTTAATATCAGGGTCAGTTGGTGTCAGTGTGTTTTATGTAGGACACAAAAAAAAGTTTTAGGTCGAACAAAAAAAAAAAATTGACCGAGGTTTGATCTAGGGTCAGGGTTAGTGTTTGAGACAATTAAGGGTCAAAGGTAAAGGTCAGGGTCAGTATATTTTTTTTTTTTTGTTTTTGTTTTTTTTTTTTTAGTCCTCTGACATAAAAAAAAAAATAATACTTAGACCAAGGTTGTGCAGGATTTTTTTTTTTTTTAATTATTTCAGTGTCAGTTGGTGTCAGTGTGTTTTATGTAAGACACAAAAAAAACATTTTAGGTCGAACAAAAAAAAAAAAAAAATTTTTGACCGAGGTTTGATCTAGGTCAGCGCCAGGGTTGGAGTTTGAGACAAGTAAGGGTCAAAGGTAAAGGTCAGGGTCAGTATATTTTTGGCAGTTTTTTTTATTTTTTTAGTCATTTTTGAAAATTTTTTTTTTCCTCAATCATTTTTTGCAACTTTTTTTTCTCCCAGAAATCTAGAGATAAAAAAAAAGTTTTTTTTTTGTTTTTTTTAGTCCTCTGACACCAAAAAAAAAAAAAAAATACTTAGACCAAGTCAGTTGGTGTCAGTGTTTTATGTTGGACACAAAAAAAAAAGGGTCAAGGTCAGGGTCAGTATATTTTTGTCAGTTTTTTTTTAAATTAGTATCAGTGTCAGTTGGTGTCAGTGTGTTTTAGGTAGGACAAAAAAATTTTTTAGGCCAAAAAAAAAAAAAAAACTTAAACCAAGATTTTATTAAGGTCAGTGCCAGGGTTAGAGTTTGAGACAAGGGTCAAAGGTAAAGGTCAGTGTCAGTATATTTTGGGCGGGATTGTATTTATTTTTTTATTAATTTCACTGTCAGTTGGTGTCAGTGTTTTATGTAAGACACAAAAAAAACATTTTAGGTCGAACAAAAAAAAAAAAAAAATTTTCGACCAAGGTTTGATCTAAGTCAGCACCAGGGTTAGATTTTGAGACAAGGGTCAAAGGTAAAGGTCAGGGTCAGTATATTTTTGGCAGTTTTTTTTTTTTTTTTTTTTAGTCCTCTGACACCAAAAAAAAAAATACTTAGACCAAGGTTGTGCAGGATTTTTATTTTTTTTTTAAATTAATTTCAGTGTCAGTATGTTTCAGTGTTTTATGTAGGGCACAAAAAAATTTTTTTAGGTCGAACAAAAAAAAAAAAAAAAATACTTCGACCAAAGTTTGATCTAGGTCAGCGCCAGGGTTGGAGTTTGAGACAAGTAGGGATCAAAGGTAAAGGTCAGGGTCAGTATATTTTTGGCAGTTTTTTTTTTTTTTTTTTAGTCCTCTGACACCAAAAAAAAAAAATACTTCGACCAAGGTTGTGCAGGATTTTTTTTTTTTTTAATTATTTCAGTGTCAGCTGGTGTCAGTGTTTTATGTAGGACACAAAAAAAAATTTTTTAGGTCGAACAAAAAAAAAAAAAATACTTCGACCAAGGTTGTGCAGGATTTTTTTTTTTTTTTAATTATTTCAGTGTCAGTTGGTGTCAGTGTTTTATGTAGGACACAAAAAAAACATTTTAGGTCGAACAAAAAAAAAATATTTAGACCAAGGTTGGGCAGGATTTTTTATATTTTTATTAATATCAGGGTCAGCTGGTGTCAGTGTTTTATGTAGGACACAAAAAAAAAATTTTTAGGTCGAACAAAAAAAAAAAAAAATACTTCGACCAAGGTTTGAGCTAGGTCAGCGCCCGGTTTAGAGTATGAGACAAGGGTCAAATTTAAAAAAAATATTTTTTTTAATTTTTATTGTTTTACTATTTTTTCTTGGATAATAGGATTTGCTTTACCCTTAGGCATGAGGGGGTTAAGGGTACAGTGGGCTTCATACAAAATCCGTCAGAGCCGGCAAACTCCAAAATCCTTACTGGTAATACTAGACATGCGCAAACTAAAAAAAAAATTTTTTTCGTTTCGAAATCTAATTTTGCGTGCAAAATTGATTCAACAAAAATTCGAAAAGTCATTGGAAATCAAAAAGATTTCAACCGAATTTGAAAAAAAAAAAAATTTTGAAAAATAACAGGAGGGTTTCGAGAGATCAGTCCTCACATTCCTTTACCTATATGGTAGGTGTGATGGACAGATTTCCACAATTTTTGTCCATATAGGTAGGTTTGATGGTTAGGTGACCACCAAAGTTTAGCTTCCAAGGTTGGGAGATCACAACTGTCTACCATGTCTTTGTATGATGGAGTATTACCAGGACCCTTCACTGGAGACACCTGAACTCCATCATTTGAAGAGGGGTCAACAGACGTTTTCCCATATAGGTAGGTGTGATGGTTAGGTGACCACCAACGTTTAGCTTCCAAGGTTGGGAGATCACAACTGTCTACCATGTCTTTGTTTGATGGACTATTACCAGGACCCTTCACTGGAGACACCTGAACTCCATCATTTGGAGAGGGGTCAACAGACGTTTTCCCATATACAGTTGTGACCAAAATTATTCAACCCCCACTGAAATTGAGTGTTTTGGCCAGTTTGACATTGCTTTTGATCATTCAGTCATCTTGCTTACATTTACATTAAAGAGGCACTTGTAGGTCAGACAAATATAACATAACAGTTATAATGAAATAACCACAAATGTCTTTTCTGTGCTCACAGCATTATCAGTTTTATTCAACCCCCAAGTGACATTCAATCTTAGTACTTAGTACAGCATCCTTTTACAGTTATAACAGCTTTTAAACGTGAAGCATAGCTTGACACAAGTGTCTTGCAGCGATCTACGGGTATCTTCGCCCATTCTTCATGGGCAAAGGCCTCCAGTTCAGTCACATTCTTAGGCTTGCGCACTGCAACTGCTTTCTTTAAGTCCCACCAGAGGTTCTCAATCGGATTTAAGTCTGGTGACTGCGATGGCCACTCCAAAATGTTCCAGCCTTTCCTCTGCAACCATGCTCTAGTGGACTTGGAGGTATGCTTGGGATCATTGTCCTGTTGAAAGGTCCAACGTCTCCCAAGCCTCAGGTGTGTGACGGACTGCATCACGTTTCCATCCAATATCTCCTGGTACTGAAGAGAATTCATGGTACCTTGCACACGCTGAAGCTTCCCTGTACCTGCAGAAGCAAAACAGCCCCAAAGCATGATTGACCCTCCACCATGCTTCACAGTAGGCAAGGTGTTCTTTTCATCATAGGCCTTGTTCTTCCTCCTCCAAACATAGCGTTGATCCATGGGCCCAAACAGTTCTAATTTTGTTTCATCAGTCCACAGAACACTATCCCACAACTTTTGTGGTTTGTCCACATGGCTTTTGGCATACTGCAGTCGACTCTTCTTATTCTTTGGAGACAGCAAGGGGGTACGCCTGGGAGTTCTGGCACGGAGGCCTTCATTACGCAGTGTGCGTCTTATTGTCTGGGCTGAAACTTCTGTACCCACATCTGACAAATCTTTTCTCAGTTCCTCAGCAGTCACACGGGGACTTCTCTCCACTCTACGCTTCAGGTAGCGCACAGCAGTCGAAGTCAGCATCTTCTTTCTGCCACGACCAGGTAGCGTTTCAACAGTGCCCTTTGCCTTGAATTTGCGAATGATGCTTCCTAAGGTGTCTCTTGGTATGTTTAACATCTTTGCAATCTTCTTATAGCCATTGCCCTTCCTGTGAAGAGAAATCACCTCTTCTCTTGTCTTCCTGGACCATTCTCTTGCCTTCACCATGTTTGTAACCACACCAGTAAATGTCTAGAAGGAGCTGAGTATCACAGTCATTTTAAAGCTGCCTAATTGGTGCTTATTATGCTTGATTGCTGCTCGGTGACATCCACAGGTGTTTTCAATACCTGATGGAAAGCACCTGTATGAACCTCTGTTCTTCAGAGTGGTAGTCTTTAAGGGGTTGAATAATTGTGGCAATGAAGAAACCACATAAGAACCATTTACTACTGTATTACATAAACAATTGATGTCATTTTAGTTGCATTTGGGTAGTTACAACGTCCTTGTAGGATTTGATTCTGAATACAATTCCAAATGTACACTATAGTCCCTAAACCCCTTTACAGCATTGGGGGTTGAATAATTTTGGTCACAACTGTAGATAGGTGTGATGGTCAGGAGCTCACATACCTTCACCTATATGGTAGGTGTGATGGACAGATTTCCACAATTTTTGTCCATATAGGTAGGTGCGATGGTTAGGTGACCACCAAAGTTTAGCTTCCAAGGTTGGGAGATCACAACTGTCTACTATGTCTTTGTATGATGGAGTATTAACAGGACCCTTCACTGGGAATCTATAATTTGGTGGCCATAAAGTAGGTGTGATGGTTGGGTGTCTACATGCTTTCGGACCTATATCATTTTCCTTCGGTCTCTGCTGCTCTTTTAACCAACGATGTACCACTAACATGCCAACAATTTTTGCCCATATAGGTAGGTGTGATGGTTAGGTGACCACCAAAGTTTGAAAAATAACAGGAGGGTTTCGAGAGATCAGTCCTCACATTCCTTTACCTATATGGTAGGTGTGATGGACAGATTTCCACAATTTTTGTCCATATAGGTAGGTTTGATGGTTAGGTGACCACCAAAGTTTTGCTTCAAAGGTCTGGAGACACCTAAACTCCATCATTTGAAGAGGGGTCAGCAGATGTTTTCCCATATAGGTAGGTGTGATGGTTAGGTGACCACCAAAGTTTAGCTTCCAAGCTTGGTAGATCACAACTGTCTACCATGTCTTTGTATGATGGAGTATTACCAGGACCCTTCACTGGAGACACCTGAACTCCATCATTTGAAGAGGGGTCAGCAGATGTTTTCCCATATAGGTAGGTGTGATGGTTAGGTGACCACCAACGTTTAGCTTCCAAGGTTGGGAGAGTACAACTGTCTACCATGTCTTTGTTTGATGGACTATTACCAGGACCCTTCACTGGAGACACCTGAACTCCATCATTTGGAGAGGGGTCAACAGACGTTTTCCCATATAGATAGGTGTGATGGTCAGGAGCTCACATACCTTCACCTATATGGTAGGTGTGATGGACAGATTTCCACAATTTTTGTCCATATAGGTAGGTGCGATGGTTAGGTGACCACCAAAGTTTAGCTTCCAAGGTTGGGAGATCACAACTGTCTACTATGTCTTTGTATGATGGAGTATTACCAGGACCCTTCACTGGAGACACTTAAACTCCATCATTTGGAGAGGGGTCAACGGAGGTTTTCCCATATAGGTAGGTGTGGTGGTTAGGTGACCACCAACATTTTGCTTCCAAGGTCTGAAGAGCACAACTGTCTACCATGTCTTTGTTTGATGGAGTATTAACAGGACCCTTCACCGGAGACACCTAAACTCCATCATTTGGAGAAGGGTCAACAGACGTTTTCCCATATAGGTAGGTGCGATGGTCAAGAGTCCACATACCTTTACCTATATGGTAGGTGTGATGGACAGATTTACACAATTTTTGCCCATGTAGGTAGGTGTGATGGTTAGGTGACCACCAAAGTTTAGCTTCCAAGCTTGGTAGATCACAACTGTCTACCATGTCTTTGTATGATGGAGTATTACCAGGACCCTTCACTGGAGACACCTGAACTCCATCATTTGGAGAGGGGTCAACAGACGTTTTCCCATATAGGTAGGTGTGATGGTCAGGAGTCCACATTCCTTTACCTATATGGTTGGTGTGATGGTCAGGAGTCCACATTCCTTTACCTATATGGTTGGTGTGATGGTCATGAGTCCACATTCCTTTACCTATATGGTAGGTGTGATGGTCAGGAGCTCACATACCTTCACCTATATGGTAGGTGTGATGGTCATGAGTCCACATTCCTTTACCTATATGGTAGGTGTGATGGTCAGGAGCTCACATACCTTCACCTATATGGTAGGTGTGATGGTCAGGAGTCCACATTCCTTTACCTATATGGTAGGTGTGATGGTCAGGAGCTCACATACCTTTACCTATATGGTAGGTGTGATGGTCAGGAGCTCACATACCTTCACCTATATGGTAGGTGTGATGGTCAGGAGTCCACATTCCTTTACCTATATGGTAGGTGTGATGGTCAGATTTCCACAATTTGTGCCCATATAGGTAGGTGCGATGGTTAGGTGACCACCAAAGTTTAGCTTCCAAGGCTGGGAGATCACAACTGTCTACCATGTCTTTGTATGATGGAGTATTAACAGGACCCTTCATTGGGAATCTATAATTTTGGTGGCCATAAAGTAGGTGTGCTGGCTGGGTGTCTACATGCTTTCGGCCAGATATCATTTTCCTTCGGTCTCTGCTGCTCTTTTAACCAACGATATACCACCAACATGCCAAGTTGGCCATCATGATCCTCCACAGATCCCTCACGTACTCTGACAGTACTTGTCTAAAAGTGCTCTTCTGAGATGGTTGAGTGGATTGGTTCCTGGAATCCTCAAAACAATTTGGTTCCTCTCTGACGTTCTCACGTCCATTATGGGATTTATCAGTTGAGATCAAAATTACGAAGAGCTCTTAATGATTCTAGAAGTGGTTTTGCGTTCCTGTGGTTACCTTTCCTACATTTTTGACCGGCTTGAGGTTTCACTTCCAGGTTTGGGTGAGCCAGGTCGAAGTTCCATTGTAGAGCCGAACAAGTCCTGACCGAGAAGATGTTTAGCTGCTGATTCAGCTGTTTGGACTGAGAAGCTTCTGAAAGCGCGTTCAACTTCTCACATTAAAGGATTAAGAATTCACCCGTCACTTTCCCCGTCTGGTATTTTCGGTGATGGAATTTATGATCTTGTGTGTTGCTTCCAGGGACGGACTGACAACTCATGGGGCCCCCGGGCAATAGGGGATCATGGGGCCCCTGTGTCCTTGCCCAAACTCCAAAAAGCCTATGAAAAAAGGTACCAGGGGCTCCCTACTGACCCCGGGCCCTCGGGCAGTGCCCGAGTTTCCAAATGGTCAGTCCGCCCCTGGTTGGTTCATATGGACACACCAAAATGTCCTTCAACGTAATGGATACGCAGGGCATCCGCGTTGTGTGTACCCAGGGGGGTACCACCAGTTCTCCTGTGTGGGGCCCAGGCCAGCAAGGGGGGCCCAGGCAGTTGGATGAATCGGATGTGGGCAGAGAGGGTGAGCGGCACGGCGGGTGGGTACTATTACTGGAACCAATCCCCTGTATGGCTCTCTCTCTCTCTCTTCTCTCCCGTTCTTCTCCTCTCCCCTTCTCCACTGGCTTTCAGCTGCTGCACAGAGAGACCTACAGGGGATCGGTTCCAGTAATTTACCAGCCCCTTCCTTTTTTGAATGAACACAATGAGTGATCTGTACCAATCACTCACTGTGATTCATAACTGAAGTATGTTAGCTTGGCTGTATGGGGTCCCTTGGTTTGGTGGACCTTGTCAGGTTGGCTGTATGGGGTCCTGTGGTTTGGTGGGCCTTGTCAGGTTGGCTGTATGGGGCCCATGGTTTGGTAGGGCCTGGTCATTGGCTGTATGGGGCCCATGGTTTGGTAGGGCCTGGTCATTGGCTGTATGGGGCCCATGGTTTGGTAGGGCCTGGTCATTGGCTGTATGGGGTCTTGTGGTTTGGTAGGGCCTGGTCATTGGCTGTATGGGGTCTTGTGGTTTGGTGGAATCTCCTGTTCTAGGTTCTAAGTGCACTTATTGTCGCTGATGGGGGCGTCTATTTTTGCTAGTGGAGGGTCTCCCCCACAGAGTGGCCCTTTCACATGTTCTATAGTGGGCCCTTTTCCTGCCATCTTGCCCCCCCCCCCACGGTGGCGTAACGCCAGAGCCCAGTCACAAGTGTGACCTTTGCAACCCCGGTAGTTCTGCCACTGCGTTTGAGGTATTCTGTCACTCCCACAGAGGGACCCTTTCACATGTTTTGCCATGGGCCCCCTTCCTAACATATTGGGCCCCCATCACGGTGGCGTAACGCCAGAGCCCAGTCACAAGAGTGACCTTTGCGGCCCTGGTAGTTCTGCCACTGCGTTTCAGGTGTTCTGTCTTTACCACACAGGAGCCCTTTCACATGTTCTGTAGTGGCCCCTTTCCTGCCGTCTTGCCCCCCCCCCACGGTGGAAGAACGCCAGGTCCCAGTCACAAGTGTTACCTTTGCAACCCACGGTAGTTCCGCCACTGCGTTTGAGGCATTCTTCCTGTGGTTTGGTGGAATCTCCTGTTCTAGGTTCTAAGTGGACTTATTGTCGCTGATGGGGGCGTCTATTTTTTGCTATTTTTGCTGGTGGACGGTCTCCCCCACAGAGTGGCCCTTTCACATGTTCTATAGTGGGCCCCTTTCCTGCCATCTTGCCCCCCCCCATGGTGGAAGAACGCCAGGGACCAGTCACAAGTGTGACCTCTGCAACCCGGTAGTTCCGCCACTGCGTTTGAGGCATTCTTCCACTCCCACAGAGGGACCCTTTCACATGTTCTGCCATGGGCCCCCTTCCTGCCATATTGGGCCCCTGTCACGGTGGCGTAACGCCAGGGCCCCGGCACAAGTGTGACCTTTGCGACCCTGGTAGTTCCGCCACTGCATTTTAGGTATTCTGTCTTTACCGCACAGGGACCCTTTCACATGTTCTGTAGTGGACCCCTTTCCTACCATCTTGCCCCCCCCCACGGTGGAAGAACGCCAGGGCACAGTACTAGTGTGACCTTTGCGACCCCGGTAGTTCCGCCACTGCGTTTGAGGCATTCTTCCACTCCCACAGAGAGACCCTTTCACATGTTCTGCCATGGGCCCCCTTCCTACCATATTGCCCCCCCCCACAGTGGCGTAATGCCAGGGCCCAGGCACAAGTGTGACCTTTGCGACCCTGGAAGTTCCGCCACTGCGTTTGAGGCATTCTTTCACTCCCAGAGAGGGATTATTTCACGTGTTTGCTTGCTTCCCACCATATTGGGCCCCCGTCATGGTGGCGTAATGCCAGGGCCCCGGCACAAGTGTGACATTTGCGACCCTGGTAGTTCCGCCACTGCGTTTGACGCATTCTGTCACTCCCACAGAGGGACCCTTTCTCATGTTCTGCCATGTGCCCCCTTCCTGCCATACCGGGAACCCCCCCACGGTGGCGTAACGCCAGAGCCCAGTCACAAGTGTGACCTTTGCGACCCTGGTAGTTCCGCCACTGCGTTTCAGGTGTTCTGTCTTTACCACACAGGGACCCTTTCACATGTTCTGCCATGGGCCGCCTTCCTGCCATATTGGGTCCCCCCACTGTGGCGTAACTCCAGAGCCCAGTCACAAGTGTGACCTTTGCGACCCTGGTAGTTCCACCACTGCATTTGAGAAATTCAGTCACTAACACAGAGGGACCCTTTCACATGTTCTGCCATGGGCCCCCTTTCTGCCATACTGGGCACCCCCCCACGGTGATGGAACACCAGGGCCCAGTCACAAGTGTGACCTTTGCCACCCCGATAGTTCCGCCATTTCATTTGAGGCATTCAGTCACTCCCACAGAGGGACCCTTTCACATGTTCTGCCATGGGCCCCCTTTATTCCATATTGGCCCCCCCCCCACAGTGGTGGAAGTGTGACCTTTGCGACCACTGTAGTTCCGCCGCTGCTTTTGAGGCGTTCCGTCACCTGCTCCATCCTTGGCTTCATACGGATGCCAGGAATGTGCCAGGAGAATACAAAGCACAGCCTAAGCGCCGTAGGTGATACACACATCATAAAGATCCGCTGGGATCAGGAGAAAAGAGTTTTTTTGGCAAAAGCGCCGAGTCTCTCCTGCCAAAACCACTCCACCTCCCGGCAAATTTTTATTTACGGACTCGAGCGCTCCGCAGCCCCGCCTTCGTCCTAAATCTTCACGTTCAGCCCCGAAAATCCGAGTCTGTTTACGTGATCCGCGATTTACGTCGGCGGCATTTTTTTTTTGGTCTTTTTTTTTGCTCTCTTAGCGATTTTTATTGTCATTTTCTGTTTACGTCAAACCGGCCGTAAAAAGGTTTCTAATGTTCCTCCCGGACGGTGTGAGTAATCGGCAAAAGTCGTCACGCCACTAAAAGGTTCCGCTTTGGCACGGAAAAGCTCCTCGCTGTTGCATACGGATTTGTGAGGGACGCTAATGCGCGGGTCCAAGCGATGAAGACGTGTGATTTCTGGCATTGCGCGCCGAGGATTTGATGGTTGCGGGATTTAATTCTCGGGGACCGAGGGCTATTTATCGGAAGGGATGTGGAGGTCCAAGTTCCAGTCGAGGGACCGTCAATCACCGGGATAGCCAGGTGTCCAATGCGATCCGGAGTGATGCTTCTAACGGGACCTTCTGGGGGTAAAACTGGCTTTAGTAACGGAGGAAATCGTAAATCCAGATCTTTCCGATCTCCGAAGTCTTTCTGGTCTTCAAGAAGATACGTGAGAAATGTGCGTGTCGTTGTCACGGGCGGTGGTCCGTGTCTGCCGATAGAGGGGGCGCTCGGATAATGCAGAGCCTGTGGAAGGCTGGTTGGAGATGTGGGTGTCACAAGGGGGGAGGAGGAGAGCACTGGATGACCTGAGGTGCACCACTGCAGCATGGTGGAGACACGGGGAGCACTTGGGGCCACTGGATGACATGGGTGCACTGAAGTCACTAGTTGACATGGTGGCTGAAGGTGCTCTTAGGGCTACCAGATGCACTGGAGGTGCGTTGGGTACACTGGAGTCACTAGATGACATGGAGACTGGAGGAACTCTTGAAGTCACTGGATGTTCAGGGTACACTGGAGTCACTAGATGACGTGGGGGCTGAAGGTGCTCTTAGGGCTACCAGATGCACTGGAGGTGCTCTTGGAGCCACAGAATGCGTTGGGTACACTGAAGTCACTAGATGATATGGAGACTGGAGGTGCTCTTGAAGTCAATGGATGTTCAGGGTACAATGGAGTCACTAGATGACAGGAAGACTGGAGGAACTCTTGGAGCCACTAAATGCATTGGGTACACTGGAGTCACTAGATGACATGGAGACTGGAGGAACTCTTGAAGTCACTGGATGTTCAGGGTACACTGGAGTCAGTAGATGACATGGAGACTGGAGGAACTCTTGAAGTCAATGGATGTTCAGGGTACACGGGAGTCACTAGATGACATGGAGACTGGAGGAACTCTTGAAGTCACTGGATGTTCAGGTTACACTGGAGTCACTAGATGACATGGAGACTGGAGGAACTCTTGAAGTGACTGGGTGTTCAGGGTACACTGGAGTCACTAGATGACATGGGGCTGAAGATGCTCTTAGGGCTACCAGATGCACTGGAGGTGCTCTTGGAGCCACTGAATGCGTTGAGTACACGGGAGTCACTAGATGACATGGAGACTAAAGGTACTCTTGGAATCACTGGACACGTAGGGTGCACTGGAGTCACTAGATGACATGGAGACTGGAGGAACTGTTGAAATCACTGGATGTTCAGGGTACACTGGAGTCACTAGATGACAGGGAGGCTGGAGGAACTCTTGAAGTCTCTGGATGTTCAGGGTACACGGGAGTCACTAGTTGACATGGCGGCTGAAGGTGCTCTTAGGGCTACCAGATGCACTGAAGGTGCTCTTAAAGCCACTGAATGCGTTGGGTACACGGAAGTCACTAGATGCCTTGGAGACTGTGGAGGAACTCTTGAAGTCACTGGATGTTCAGGGTACACTGGAGTCAGTAGATGACATGGAGACTGGAGGAACTCTTGAAGTCACTGGATGTTCAGGGTACACTGGAGTCAGTAGATGACATGGAGACTGGAGGAACTCTTGAAGTCAATGGATGTTCAGGGTACATGGGAGTCACTAGATGACATGGAGACTGGAGGAACTCTTGAAGTCACTGGATGTTCAGGGTACACTGGAGTCAGTAGATGACATGGAGACTGGAGGAACTCTTGAAGTCACTGGATGTTCAGGTTACACTGGAGTCACTAGATGACATGGAGACTGGAGGAACTCTTGAAGTGACTGGGTGTTCAGGGTACACTGGAGTCACTAGATGACATGGGGCTGAAGATGCTCTTAGGGCTACCAGATGCACTGGAGGTGCTCTTGGAGCCACTGAATGCGTTGAGTACACGGGAGTCACTAGATGACATGGAGACTAAAGGTACTCTTGGAATCACTGGACACGTAGGGTGCACTGGAGTCACTAGATGACATGGAGACTGGAGGAACTCTTGAAGTGACTGGGTGTTCAGGGTACACTGGAGTCACTAGATGACATGGGGCTGAAGATGCTCTTAGGGCTACCAGATGCACTGGAGGTGCTCTTGGAGCCACTGAATGCGTTGAGTACACGGGAGTCACTAGATGACATGGAGACTAAAGGTACTCTTGGAATCACTGGACACGTAGGGTGCACTGGAGTCACTAGATGACATGGAGACTGGAGGAACTCTTGAAATCACTGGATGTTCAGGGTACACTGGAGTCACTAGATGACAGGGAGGCTGGAGGAACTCTTGAAGTCTCTGGATGTTCAGGGTACACGGGAGTCACTAGTTGACATGGCGGCTGAAGGTGCTCTTAGGGCTACCAGATGCACTGGAGGTGCTCTTAAAGCCACTGAATGCGTTGGGTACACGGAAGTCACTAGATGCCTTGGAGACTGTGGAGGAACTCTTGAAGTCACTGGATGTTCAGGGTACACTGGAGTCAGTAGATGACATGGAGACTGGAGGAACTCTTGAAGTCAATGGATGTTCAGGGTACACGGGAGTCACTAGATGCCTTGGAGACTGTGGAGGAACTCTTGAAGTCACTGGATGTTCAGGGTACACTGGAGTCAGTAGATGACATGGAGACTGGAGGAACTCTTGAAGTCAATGGATGTTCAGGGTACACGGGAGTCACTAGATGACATGGAGACTGGAGGAACTCTTGAAGTCACTGGATGTTCAGGGTACACTGGAGTCAGTAGATGACATGGAGACTGGAGGAACTCTTGAAGTCAATGGATGTTCAGGGTACATGGGAGTCACTAGATGACATGGAGACTGGAGGAACTCTTGAAGTCACTGGATGTTCAGGGTACACTGGAGTCAGTAGATGACATGGAGACTGGAGGAACTCTTGAAGTCACTGGATGTTCAGGTTACACTGGAGTCACTAGATGACATGGAGACTGGAGGAACTCTTGAAGTGACTGGGTGTTCAGGGTACACTGGAGTCACTAAGATGACATGGGGCTGAAGATGCTCTTAGGGCTACCAGATGCACTGGAGGTGCTCTTGGAGCCACTGAATGCGTTGAGTACACGGGAGTCACTAGATGACATGGAGACTAAAGGTACTCTTGGAATCACTGGACACGTAGGGTGCACTGGAGTCACTAGATGACATGGAGACTGGAGGAACTCTTGAAATCACTGGATGTTCAGGGTACACTGGAGTCACTAGATGACAGGGGGGCTGAAGGTGCTCTTAGGGCTACCAGATGCACTGGAGGTGCTTTTGGAGCCACTGAATGCGTTGGGTACACCTGAGTCACTAGATGACATGGAGACTGGAGGAACTCTTGAAGTCACTGGATGTTCAGGGTACACTGGAGTCACTAGATGACAGGGAGGCTGGAGGAACTCTTGAAGTCACTGGATGTTCAGGGTACACTGGAGTCACTAGATGACAGGGAGGCTGGAGGAACTCTTGAAGTCTCTGGATGTTCAGGGTACACGGGAGTCACTAGTTGACATGGCGGCTGAAGGTGCTCTTAGGGCTACCAGATGCACTGGAGGAACTCTTGAAGTCAATGGATGTTCAGGTTACACTGGAGTCACTAGATGACATTGAGACTGGAGGAACTCTTGAAGTCACTGGATGTTCAGGGTACACTGGAGTCAGTAGATGACATGGAGACTGGAGGAACTCTTGAAGTCAATGGATGTTCAGGGTACACTGGAGTCACTAGATGACAGGGGGGCTGAAGGTGCTCTTAGGGCTACCAGATGCACTGGAGGTGCTTTTGGAGCCACTGAATGCGTTGGGTACACCTGAGTCACTAGATGACATGGAGACTAAAGGTACTCTTGGAATCACTGGACACGTAGGGTGCACTGGAGTCACTAGATGACATGGAGACTGGAGGAACTCTTGAAATCACTGGATGTTCAGGGTACACTGGAGTCACTAGATGACAGGGAGGCTGGAGGAACTCTTGAAGTCTCTGGATGTTCAGGGTACACGGGAGTCACTAGTTGACATGGCGGCTGAAGGTGCTCTTAGGGCTACCAGATGCACTGGAGGTGCTCTTAAAGCCACTGAATGCGTTGGGTACACGGAAGTCACTAGATGCCTTGGAGACTGTGGAGGAACTCTTGAAGTCACTGGATGTTCAGGGTACACTGGAGTCAGTAGATGACATGGAGACTGGAGGAACTCTTGAAGTCAATGGATGTTCAGGGTACACGGGAGTCACTAGATGCCTTGGAGACTGTGGAGGAACTCTTGAAGTCACTGGATGTTCAGGGTACACTGGAGTCAGTAGATGACATGGAGACTGGAGGAACTCTTGAAGTCAATGGATGTTCAGGGTACACGGGAGTCACTAGATGACATGGAGACTGGAGGAACTCTTGAAGTCACTGGATGTTCAGGGTACACTGGAGTCAGTAGATGACATGGAGACTGGAGGAACTCTTGAAGTCAATGGATGTTCAGGGTACATGGGAGTCACTAGATGACATGGAGACTGGAGGAACTCTTGAAGTCACTGGATGTTCAGGGTACACTGGAGTCAGTAGATGACATGGAGACTGGAGGAACTCTTGAAGTCACTGGATGTTCAGGTTACACTGGAGTCACTAGATGACATGGAGACTGGAGGAACTCTTGAAGTGACTGGGTGTTCAGGGTACACTGGAGTCACTAGATGACATGGGGCTGAAGATGCTCTTAGGGCTACCAGATGCACTGGAGGTGCTCTTGGAGCCACTGAATGCGTTGAGTACACGGGAGTCACTAGATGACATGGAGACTAAAGGTACTCTTGGAATCACTGGACACGTAGGGTGCACTGGAGTCACTAGATGACATGGAGACTGGAGGAACTCTTGAAATCACTGGATGTTCAGGGTACACTGGAGTCACTAGATGACAGGGGGGCTGAAGGTGCTCTTAGGGCTACCAGATGCACTGGAGGTGCTTTTGGAGCCACTGAATGCGTTGGGTACACCTGAGTCACTAGATGACATGGAGACTGGAGGAACTCTTGAAGTCACTGGATGTTCAGGGTACACTGGAGTCACTAGATGACAGGGAGGCTGGAGGAACTCTTGAAGTCACTGGATGTTCAGGGTACACTGGAGTCACTAGATGACAGGGAGGCTGGAGGAACTCTTGAAGTCTCTGGATGTTCAGGGTACACGGGAGTCACTAGTTGACATGGCGGCTGAAGGTGCTCTTAGGGCTACCAGATGCACTGGAGGAACTCTTGAAGTCAATGGATGTTCAGGTTACACTGGAGTCACTAGATGACATTGAGACTGGAGGAACTCTTGAAGTCACTGGATGTTCAGGGTACACTGGAGTCAGTAGATGACATGGAGACTGGAGGAACTCTTGAAGTCAATGGATGTTCAGGGTACACTGGAGTCACTAGATGACATGGAGACTGGAGGAACTCTTGAAGTGACTGGGTGTTCAGGGTACACTGGAGTCACTAGATGACATGGAGACTGGAGGAACTCTTGAAGTCACTGGATGTTCAGGGTACACTGGAGTCACTAGATGACAGGGGGGCTGAAGGTGCTCTTAGGGCTACCAGATGCACTGGAGGTGCTTTTGGAGCCACTGAATGCGTTGGGTACACCTGAGTCACTAGATGACATGAAGACTGGAGGAACTCTTGAAGTCACTGGATGTTCAGGGTACACTGGAGTCACTAGATGACAGGGAGGCTGGAGGAACTCTTGAAGTCACTGGATGTTCAGGGTACACGGGAGTCACTAGTTGACATGGCGGCTGAAGGTGCTCTTAGGGCTACCAGATGCACTGGAGGTGCTCTTAAAGCCACTGAATGCGTTGAGTACACGGGAGTCACTAGATGCCTTGGAGACTGTGGAGGAACTCTTGAAGTCACTGGATGTTCAGGGTACACGAGAGTCACTAGATGACATGGAGACTAAAGGTACTCCTGGAATCACTGGACACGCAGGGTGCACTGGAGTCACCAGATAACTTTATTTAAAAAAAAAAAAAAAAAACACTCACATTAAATAATATATATTTTTTAATTTAATGAAATGATTAAAATGCAATTAGTTAAAAATTATTTAAAAATAATTAAAAATACAAATTCAATTTTAATAACATTTTTTTTTAATCTAATACAATTGTTTGAAAAATGATTGGAAAATTGTTAAAAAAAAAATAACAATGAAATTATTTATGGTACTCTGTCAATTTACTCAGCGCTTTACATATATATTGAGCTTTCTTGCCCTTCAATAAAAAAAAAATTTGTGATATATGAAAAAAAAAAAAAAAAAGCAATTATTCATAGAACAATGGGCGATGAACTAAACTTCAGCTCACCTCCATGAGAGAAAGATCAGACCCAAAAAAAAAATAAAAAAATAAAAAAAAAAGAAGAAGAAGAAGGAGCCAAAAGACAGGATGCACCTGATTTCATCATCCCCAACCACCCCCAAAAATCTGATTTTGCGGAAACCTTTCGCATCGATCGCTCACTTAACCCCGCGCTTCCCGCCGTCCCGCGTCTGAACGGCGTCCAAAATAGAATAACTAAACCGTGAGTTTGCTTTTTTTATTGTTCTGCAGTTTCTACATAATGCATGATAACTATACGGCACAAATCATATTCCTGTCCTCCTGCCAAGAACGAGGAGATGTCTTGTAAAATATAAATCTATATCTTTGAGCGATCACACCACTTCCTCGCTTTTATCCTCGCAGTGTGAGGATTATTTTTTTCTTTTTTTTTTCTTGTTTTTTTTTTTTTTCTTCTTTTTTTTCCTTATCTTTTATTTTTTTTAT
>NW_028320299.1:0-46035 GCF_062004578.1 Staurois parvus | reverse complement strand
CCCTTCCAGTCCAGACGCTTTCCCCCCCTTCCAGTCCAGACGCTTTCCCCCCCTTCCAGTCCGGACGCTTTCCCCCCCTTCCAGTCCGGACGCTTTCCCCCCCTTCCAGTCCGGACGCTTTCCCCGGATCCCTTCCAGTCCGGACGCTTTCCCCCCCTTCCAGTCCGGACGCTTTCCCCCCCTTCCAGTCCGGACGCTTTCCCCCCCTTCCAGTCCGGACGCTTTCCCCCCCTTCCAGTCCGGACGCTTTCCCCCCCTTCCAGTCCGGACGCTTTCCCCCCCCCTTCCAGTCCGGACGCTTTCCCCCCCCCTTCCAGTCCGGACGCTTTCCCCCCCCCTTCCAGTCCGGACGCTTTCCCCCCCCTTCCAGTCCGGACGCTTTCCCCCCCCCCTTCCAGTCCGGACGCTTTCCCCCCCCCTTCCAGTCCGGACGCTTTCCCCCCCCCTTCCAGTCCGGACGCTTTCCCCCCCCCCTTCCAGTCCGGACGCTTTCCCCCCCCCCTTCCAGTCCGGACGCTTTCCCCCCCCCCTTCCAGTCCGGACGCTTTCCCCCCCCCCTTCCAGTCCGGACGCTTTCCCCCCCCTTCCAGTCCGGACGCTTTCCCCCCCCCCTTCCAGTCCGGACGCTTTCCCCCCCCCCTTCCAGTCCGGACGCTTTCCCCCCCCCTTCCAGTCCGGACGCTTTCCCCCCCCCTTCCAGTCCGGACGCTTTCCCCCCCCCTTCCAGTCCGGACGCTTTCCCCCCCCCTTCCAGTCCGGACGCTTTCCCCCCCCCTTCCAGTCCGGACGCTTTCCCCCCCCCTTCCAGTCCGGACGCTTTCCCCCCCCCTTCCAGTCCGGACGCTTTCCCCCCCCTTCCAGTCCGGACGCTTTCCCCCCCCTTCCAGTCCGGACGCTTTCCCCCCCCTTCCAGTCCTGGACGCTTTCCCCCCCCCCTTCCAGTCCGGACGCTTTCCCCCCCCCTTCCAGTCCGGACGCTTTCCCCCCCCTTCCAGTCTGGACGCTTTCCCCCCCCTTCCAGTCTGGACGCTTTCCCCCCCCCTTCCAGTCCGGACGCTTTCCCCCCCCTTCCAGTCCGGACGCTTTCCCCCCCCTTCCAGTCCGGACGCTTTCCCCCCCCTTCCAGTCCGGACGCTTTCCCCCCCTTCCAGTCCGGACGCTTTCCCCCCCCCTTCCAGTCCGGACGCTTTCCCCCCCCTTCCAGTCCGGACGCTTTCCCCCCCCTTCCAGTCCGGACGCTTTCCCCCCCCTTCCAGTCCGGACACTTTCCCCCCCTTCCAGTCCAGGCCAATTTCCAGCTTTCAGCGCTATGACACTTTGACAATTGCGCGGTCATGCAACACTGTACCCATATGAATTTTTTACCATTTTTTTGAGACAGATAAAGCTTTATTTTGGTGGTATTTATTCACCGCTGGGATTTTTATTTTTGGCTATATAAATGAAAAAGTTCAAAACTTTGGAAAAAGTGTTTTTCTTATAAAATTTTGCAAATAAATAATATTTCATCATAAATCTTGGCCAAAATGTATTCCGTTATCTTTTTAGTAAAGAAAAAAAATAACCCAAATTAGTTTATAACCAAAAATTATAATTTTTAAAAACATTTTTTTCGATTTTTATTTTATTTTTTTATATTATTATTTGTTATTTTCCCCTACATACTGCCATGCTGACACTGTACTACTTGTGGGGGTGATGATGATTTTTTTTTTTTTTCACACTAATTGCTTTTACACCCATAAAGGCTGTAAAAGCAATCATTTCTCCTTCTCTCTGGCTGCATTCTTGCAGCCATTGAGAACTACTGTGTGAGCTGTGATTGGTCACAGCTTGTCATATGGTACAAGGCTGTTGTGAATAGCCCTGTACCATGTGACCTCTGTGATCATTCACAGATTTCACACGTAGTAAGCAATGATGTCAGAAGTGACATCTTGCTTACTACTCTGCATATGATCACTGATTGGCCAATCAGTGATCACATGATCGGGAACTCGCACAGAGGTCCCGTACGATGATCGGTGTTCCACTGGATTGTGGTGCTGCGCGCTCCCAGGGAGCACGTACAGTTCAAAATGGTGGGCGCCGTTTGTGAATAGCAACCCGCCCCTGCACTGCCACCTTCTGGCCATTTATATACAGCGGCCGGATGGCAAGTGGTTAATGCACAAGTGAAGGTTTCTTTTTTTGCCTCTAAACTCCTGTAAATGCCTAGGTGTCCATGGACATACAGGTGAAAGGATAAGTTCACCTTTGGGAACATGTTACATGTTCCACCCGTTTTTAGGATGGAACATGTAACATGTTCCCATAGCTGCAGCCACGCCCGCCACTCCCCCTCTGTACTATCTGTCAGATTTATTGATTATTTATTTCAGGTACTTATATATTGCCGTCCATTTACACAGCACTTTACATATATATTGTACATTCACATCAGTCCCTAACCCTCAAGGGGCGTACAATCTAAGGTCCCTAACCCTCAAGGGGCGTACAATCTAAGGTCCCTAACCCTCAAGGGGCGTACAATCTAAGGTCCCTAACCCTCAAGGGGCGTACAATCTAAGGTCCCTAACCCTCAAGGGGCGTACAATCTAAGGTCCCTAACCCTCAAGGGGCGTACAATCTAAGGTCCCTAACCCTCAAGGGGCGTACAATCTAAGGTCCCCAACCCTCAAGGGGCGTACAATCTAAGGTCCCTAACCCTCAAGGGGCGTACAATCTAAGGTCCCTAACCCTCAAGGGGCGTACAATCTAAGGTCCCTAACCCTCAAGGGGCGTACAATCTAAGGTCCCTAACCCTCAAGGGGCGTACAATCTAAGGTCCCTAACCCTCAAGGGGCGTACAATCTAAGGTCCCTAACCCTCAAGGGGGGTACAATCTAAGGTCCCTAACCCTCAAGGGGCGTACAATCTAAGGTCCCTAACCCTCAAGGGGGTACAATCTAAGGTCCCTAACCCTCAAGGGGCGTACAATCTAAGGTCCCTAACTCACATTCATACATACACATACTAGGGACAATTTAGACAGGAGCCAATTCACCTCCCAGCATGTCTTTGGAGTGTGGGAGGAAACCGGAGTACCCGCAGGAAACCCACACAGGCACAGGGAGAACATGCAAACTCCAGGTAGCTGGTGCCGTGGCTGGGATTCAAACCAATGACCCGAGTACTGTCAGGAGAAGTGCTAACCATTTAGCCATTTTTTGACATATATCACCAATATGTTTATGTGTTGACTTTCTTTTTGAATTCATTACAAATTTCGGGCAAAATTTCCTTTCTCGTTTAAATTTGTTACAGCCAGGGGCGGACTGACCATTAGGGCACTGCCCAAGGGCCCGGGGTCAGTAGGGGGCCCCATGAAATGCCCCTGGTACCTCTTATAGGCGTTTTTGGGTGTGCTCTGAGCGGGGGCGGACTGACAACTCATGGGGCCCCCGGGTAATAGGGGATCACGGGGCCCCTGTGTCCTCGCCCACACTCAAACCACACCCAAAAAAGCCTATGAAAGGTACCAGGGGCATCTCATGGGGCCCCCTACTGACCACGGGCCCTCGGGCAGTGCCCGAGTTCCCAAATAGTTAGTCCGCCCCTGGCTCTGAGTGTGGTCAAGGACACAGGGGCCCTATGATTCCCTACTGCCCAGGAGCCTCATGATCCCCTATTGCCTGGGGGCATCATGATCCCCTATTGCCTGGGGGCATCATGATCCCCTATTGAGTGCCCAGAGGAAACCCACACAGGCACAGGGAGAACATGCAAACTCCAGGCAGGTGGTGCCGTGGTTGGGATTCACACCAACGCCCCCGAGTACTGCCAGGTTGTTGGTTTACGCGGGTTAGTCTCAGCTTAGCTGTACGGAGGGCGAGGGGACATTTTTAGGCCGAGGCTGGAATTCTTCTTGAACCTAAGCAGAGGAAACGTGTCACTCATTGTTGCTGGGTTAGCGAGGTCACGGGATCAGCGCGTCAGCCGAGTTTGCAGAACGTGAGGCCGACAATAGCAACCTTCGTATTTCTCAGGAAAGGTTACCTCTGTGTATTTGTTCTAGTAAATGTGTGATCGTCTAATGAGACGTGTAACCTTTCAGCCGGTGATTGGCCAATGTTTGCCGTTCGCTCTTTATGGGAATATGATGCTACTGTTCCTTTATTGCTAATCACAGCTGATCTGGGTCCAGAGGCGCGTCCTGCTCTGCAAATATTAAAGTTCATCGCTGCAATTACAGGATTACTAAAGGCAAACTTTCTTTTTTTTTTTTTTCTTTTTTTTCTTTTTCGTAGATTTCACCTCAGAGCGGCAAAGGGGGTTTCCTGATCACTTGACCAATGTCACCGGGTCAGAGTCCATTTACAGAAGAGAAAGAGGGCGCCTCTAAGTGCGGTACAGCCGCATGTTTATTGGTAAAAACGGTTAACACCTCGGGCGCGCTGCGTGCGACTTGGCATGCGACTTGAAAATCGCATGACAAGTCGCACCCTATCTTCCGCAATTACAGCGGTCAAATCGGTGCAGTTCCGACTTGGTCGTAGCCGCGCCGATTTCTGAAGTAGTACAGGCGCTACGTTTCGTGCGTGTGTCTGATGCCTTGCAAACCGCACTTTGAAATCGTGAGGCTTCACTGTAAGCCTTCATGCACACGGGACATTTTAACCCCTTCACGCCGGCGCCTCCCGGCCCTTTAAGGGTTCCGGGTGGCGGGGTTTAGGGTCATGTGACCGCCGTGACGCGCCGTCAAGGCGGTCACGTGATCGGGAAAGGTCCCGATCGAAAGAGGAGATCGGGACCTTTCCGTGAATACCAGGCATGTGCGCTGGGAGCGCTCTCGGCACATATGTCCTTTTTTAATAGAACACAAATGTGCGGCCGCTCTGCGTCTAGGCCCAGACACCGGGAGGCCATACATTTGTGTGCGTCTGGCATGAAGAGGTTAAGACTTGGAACGGGTGCCATTGAAAAGAATGGGCTGCGACTTACCGTGCGACTTTGATGTCCAAAGTCACGTGACAAGTCAGGCAAGAGTGAATGGAGCCCAAGTCCAAAAATATGAGGTAATAGAGGGGAAATATTCCTGGAACAGCTGTCCCAGGCCTTTTTTTTTCTTTTGTGGCGACAAGGTTCGTGCGATTTTACCGCGCAACATTTTAGGTGCCATTGAAAATGAATGGTGCCAGAACAAGCGTGCTGCAATTTGTCAGTTTTGGGATCGCAGGCAGAATTGCGGCGATTCTGTCCCCGAAATCACCTAGATTTAAATGGAGCCTGAATGATGGAGAGAGGTCTGATGGAGCCTCCCACGTTCTCCAGAGCCTCCTGAATGCCTGGAAGCTGCTGCTTAGCTGCTCTCTGAAAAGCAATCCACCAAGGATAGTTTTTCAGAGATGGCTGCAGTATAAACCTAGCCTAAGAGGGGATATCCATTGTTTCCAGTCTTCCTCTGTGGACTACAGAACCCTTCCCTTTTGGTATGGTGAAGAGGAGAAAGGGAGCTGCTTGTAGTCCTTGGGTAAACGTGCTGCTTGGCTGCAGATTCAGAACAATAAGTGAGCGTTGTCACAGTAGGGGCAGAAATGTGTTCCTGGCAGGTGAAAAATTAAAGAAAAAAAAAAAGATAACTAATGCAGCCGTGAGATTTTTGGCCTTGATTTAGATCAACTTTAATTAGTCTTCGTTTGCCTCTCCGGTGGAGGGGAAGGGTTGGACATAAAGGATGTCCATGAAATGATGATTTTGCCTGGCGTTCTCCTTTATTATTTTTATTTATTTCAGGTACTTATATAGCACTGTCAATTTACGCAGCACTTTACATATACAGTCAGGTCCATAAATATTGGGACATGGACACAACTCTAACATTTTTGGCTCTATACACCACCACAATGGATTTGAAATGAAACGAACAAGATGTGATTTAACTGCAGACTGTCAGTTTTAATTTGAGGGTATTTACATCCAAATCAGGTGAACGGTGTAGGAATTACAACAGTTTGCATATGTGCCTCCCACTTGTTAAGGGACCCAAAGTAATGGGACAGAATAATAATCATAAATCAAACTTTCACTTTTTAATACTTGGTTGCAAATCCTTTGCAGTCAATTACAGCCTGAAGTCTGGAACGCATAGACATCACCAGACGTTGGGTGTCATCCCTGGTGATGCTCTGCCAGGCCTCTACTGCAACGGTCTTCAGTTCCTGCTTGTTCTTGGGGCATTTTCCCTTCAGTTTTGTCTTCAGCAAGTGAAATGCATGCTCAATTGGATTCATGTCAGGTGATAGACTTGGCCATTGCAGAACATTCCACTTCTTTCCCTTAAATTCTTTGGTGTCTTTTGCAGTCTGCTTTGGGTCATTGTCCATCTGCACTGTGAAGCGTCCAATGAGTTGTGAAGCATTTGGCTGAATATGAGCCGATAATATTCCCGAAACACTTCACAATTCATCCGGCTGCTTCTGTCAGCAGTCACATCATCAATAAATACAAGAGAAGCAGTTCCATTGGCAGCCATACATGCCCACGCCATGACACTACCACCACCATGATCACTGATGAGGTGGTATGCTTAGGATCATGAGCAGTTCCTTTCCTTCTCCATCCTCTTCTCTTCCCATCACTCTGGTACAAGTTGATGTCGGTCTCATCTGTCCATAGGATGTTGTTCCAGAACTGTGAAGGCTTTTTTACATGTCGTTTGGCAAACTCTAATCTGGCCTTCCTGTTTTTGAGGCTCACCAATGGTTTCCATCTTGTGGTGAACCCTCTGTATTCACTCTGGTGAAGTCTTCTCTTGATTGGTGACTTTGACACACATACACCTACCTCCTGGAGAGTGTTCTTGATCTGGCCAACTGTTGTGAAGGGTGTTTTCTTCACCAGGGAAATAATTCTTCGCTCATCCACCACAGTTGTTTTCCGTGGTCTTCCGGGTCTTTTGGTGTTGCTGAGCTCACCGGTGCGTTCCTTCTTTTTAAGAATGTTCCAAACAGTTGTTTTGGCCACGCCTAATGTTTTTGCTATCTCTCTGATGGGTTTGTTTTGTTTTTTCAGCCTAATGATGGCTTCACTAATAGTGACAGCTCTTCGGATTCGGATCTCATCTTGAGAGTTGACAGCAACAGATTCCAAATGCAAATAGCACGCTTGAAATGAACTCTGGACCTTTTATCTGCTCAGTGTAATTGGGATAATGAGGGAATAACACACTCCTGGCCATAGAACAGCTGAGAAGCCAATTGTCCCATTACTTTTGGTCCCTTAACAAGTGGGAGGCACATATGCAAACTGTTGTAATTCCTACACCGTTCACCTGATTTGGATGTAAATACCCTCAAATTAAAGCTGACAGTCTGCAGTTAAAGCACATCTTGTTTGTTCCATTTCAAATCCATTGTGGTGGTGTAAAGAGCCAAAAATGTTAGAATTGTGTCAATGTCCCAATATTTATGGACCTGACTGTATATTGTACATTCACATCTGTCCCCGCCCCCGAGGAGTGTACAATCTAAGGCCCCTAACTCACATTCATACATACACATACTAGGGACAATTTAGACAGGAGCCAATTCACCTACCAGAATGTCTTTGGAGTGTGGGAGGAAACCGGAGTACCCACGCAGGCACAGGGAGAACATGCAAACTCCAGGCAGGTGGTATCATGGTTGGGATTCGAACCATCACCCTAGTAATCCAGGCAGGTGGTGTCATGGTTGGGATTCGAACCATGACCCTAGTACTCCAGGCAGGTGGTGTCATGGGTGGGATTCGAACCATGACCCTAGTACTCCAGGCAGGTGGTGTGATGGTTGGGGTTCGAACCATGACCCTAGTACTCCAGGCAGGTGGTGTCATGGCTGGGATTCGAACCATGATCCTAGTACTTCAGGCAGGTGTTGTCGTGGTTGGGATTTGAACCATGACCCTAGTACTCCAGGCAGGTGATGTCATGGTTGGGATTCGAACCATGACCCTAGTACTCCAGGCAGGTGGTGTCATAGCTGGGATTCGAACCATGACCCTAGTACTCCAGGCAGGTGATGTCATGGTTGGGATTCGAACCATGACCCTAGTACTCCAGGCAGGTGATGTCATGGTTGGGATTCGAACCATGACCCTAGTACTCCAGGCAGGTGGTGTCATGGTTGGGATTCGAACCATGACCCTAGTACTCCAGGCAGGTGGTGTCATGCTTGGGATTCGAACCATGACCCTAGTACTCCAGGCAGGTGGTGTCATGGTTGGGATTTGAACCATGACGCTAGTACTCCAGGCAGGTGGTGTCATGCTTGGGATTCGAACCACGACCCTAGTACTGCAGGCAGGTGATGTCATGGGTGGGATTCGAACCATGACCCTAGTACTCCAGGCAGGTGATGTCATGGTTGGGATTCGAACCATGACCCTAGTACTCCAGGCAGGTGATGTCATGGCTGGGATTCGAACCATGACCCTAGTACTCCAGGCAGGTGATGTCATGGCTGGGATTCGAACCATGACCCTAGTACTCCAGGCAGGTGATGTCATGGTTGGGATTCGAACCATGACCCTAGTACTCCAGGCAGGTGGTGTCATAGCTGGGATTCGAACCATGACCCTAGTACTCCAGGCAGGTGATGTCATGGTTGGGATTCGAACCATGACCCTAGTACTCCAGGCAGGTGATGTCATGGTTGGGATTCGAACCATGACCCTAGTACTCCAGGCAGGTGATGTCATGGTTGGGATTCGAACCATGACCCTAGTACTGCAGGCAGGTGGTGTCATGGCTGGGATTCGAACCATGACCCTAGTACTGCAGGCAGGTGGTGTCATGGCTGGGATTCGAACCATGACCCTAGTACTCCAGGCAGGTGGTGTCATGGGTGGGATTGGAACCATGTCCTTAGTACAGCCAGGCGGAGGCGCTAACCATTTATTAGGGGTGACTTGCTGTGGGGGCGCTCCGGGATCCACAGTCACCTCTCGTGTTGTCATCACGTGGGAAGAGTTGTCTTGTTCAGCGACAAGTCCTTGGCACGCTCTCCCTCTATGAGTCAATGTTGCCGCATTTGTTTCTGGTGTAAAGGAAAACGATGATGCGAGATTTGGCAGACGTTCGATGTGTTTATATGTATATATTTATACCCGGGGAGTAAAATATGTTTTTGCTGTTGCACATTTATACGTCTGATTAAGGCGTCGGGAAATACTTTGGGCTTCCTTTTACCTCAGAGCTCCTACACACGTACTGCCGCCCCTCTGAAAAATGCTCTGCAGTGGATCGCTGTTCAGAGGATGTACAGCAAGGCAGTGAGCTGGCAATATGTCACTTCCATACCGCCCGCTTTAACCGTTAAAATCCTGACCCACCACGCATCAATTGGAACTGACTTGGTGTCGTTGACATCCCCAGTGACACCAATACAGTGACCGGTGCTAATAAAAAGCACTGACACTGTACTAATGGCACTGGACAGGAAGGGGTTAACATCTGGAGCGATCAAAGGGTTAACTGTGTGCTGTGTTTGTGCTTCACTGTAAGGGTCCTTTCACATGGGTGTTCCGTTTTTTTTTTTTCTTCAGTTCAGTAACGCTTTTCAAAGAAAAACGGATTTCATCCGTTTACATACGGTTTCATTTTTTATCCGTTTACATTGATTTTCATTCATTTTTCATCTGCTTACATTGGTTTTCATCCATTTTCCATCCGTTTACATCTGTTTTTCATCCATTTAGATCCGTTTACATCCGGTTTTCATTTGTTTAGATCCGTTTTCATCTGTCTACATCCGTTTTTGGTCCGTATAAATTTGTTTACGTCTGTTGACATCCGGTTTTTGTTCGTTCCGGTTTTTTTTTTGCGGAAGAAAAATAAGGTTTTTTTCTGTTCAAAAAAACGGACATTAACGGATGTAAAAAGATGTTCATCCATTTCCATCTGCGAGTCCATAGAAATACATGGGGGTCCGTTTTTCATCCGTAAACGGTCAGATGAAAAACGGACATACGGAACGCCCGTGTGAAAGAGGCCTAAGCACAGTGCTATGCACAGCCATGCAAAGCAGTGTGCAGGAGCTGACAGGGGAGATAACTGTTTTTTTTCCAAACATTTTTCCCCCTCCCTTCCTGTCAGAGATGCTTGGCAATCACTGGGTGCCGGCGAGTAATTACCGGCTGGGACTCGGTGATTGACAGCTGAGGCTGCGAATGGCGGAGCGGGTAGGCGCGCACACGCCCCTCACTTGGAAATGCAAAATCACATATACAGTGAAGGAAATGCGTATTTGCTCCCCTGCTGATGTTGAATGTTCGCCCCTCACACAGAAACGATCAGTCTAAAGATCGAATGTTCAGTGTATTGTAACACTGAGAGACAGAATACAACAACAAATTCAGCAGAAATGCGTCTAACAAATGATGACTGATCTGCATGTTCATGAGGGAAAGAAGGATTTGATCCCCTATTATTCAGCAGGATTTCTGGCTCCCAGGTGTCTCTCATACAGGTAACAAGCTGAGATTAGAAGCAGTCTCTTAAAGGGAGTGCTGCTAATCTCATTTTGTTACCTGTATAAAAGACACCTGTCCACAGGAGCAATCAAACCATCAGATTCCAAACTCTCCACCATGGCAAAGACCAAAGAGCTGTCCAAGGATGTCAGAGACAAGATTGTAGACCTACACAAGGCTGGACTGGGCTACCAAACTATGGCCAAGCAGCTTGGTGAGAAGGTGACAACAGTTGGTGCCAGGGGCGGACTGACCATTTGGAAACTCGGGCACTGCCCGAAGGGCCCGGGGTCAGTAGGGGGCCCCATGAGATGCACCTGGTACCTTTTTCATAGGCTTTTTTGAGTTTGGGCAAGGACACGGGGGTCCCAAGATCCCCTATTGCCTGGGGGCCCCATGAGTTGTCAGTCCGCCCCTGGTTGGTGCAATCTTTCACAAATGGAAGAAACACAAAACAAGTGTCAGTCTCCCTAGGTCTGGTGCACCATGCAAGATCTCCCCTCGTGGAGTGTCAATGATCATGAGAACAGTGAGGAATCATCCCAGAGCTACACGTGAGGATGTTGTCAATGATCATGAGAACAGCGAGGAATCATCCCAGAACTACACGTGAGGATCTTGTCAATGATCATGAGAACAGCGAGGAATCATCCCAGAGCTACACGTGAGGATGTTGTCAATGATCATGAGAACAGCGAGGAATCATCCCATAGCTACACGTGAGGATCTTGTCAATGATCATGAGAACAGCGAGGAATCATCCCAGAACTACACGTGAGGATCTTGTCAATGATCATGAGAACAGCGAGGAATCATCCCAGAGCTACACGTGAGGATCTTGACAATGATCATGAGAACAGCGAAGAATCATCCCAGAACTACACGTGAGGATCTTGTCCATGATCATGAGAACAGCGAGGAACCATCCCAGAACTACACGTGAGGATCTTGTCAATGATCATGAGAACAGCGAGGAATCATCCCAGAACTACACGTGAGGATCTTGTCAATGATCATGAGAACAGTGAGGAATCATCCCAGAACTACACGTGAGGATCTTGTCAAGGATCATGAGAACAGTGAGGAATCATCCCAGAACTACACTTGAGGATCTTGTCAATGATCATGAGAACAGCGAGGAATCATCCCAGATCTACACTTGAGGATCTTGTCAATGATCATGAGAACAGTGAGGAATCATCCCAGATCTACACTTGAGGATCTTGTCAATGATCATGAGAACAGCGAGGAATCATCCCAGAACTACATGTGAGGATCTTGTCAATGATCATGAGAACAGTGAGGAATACATGATTTGCGCACCCGTGCGGCCCTGTAGCAGTGCTTCTGCTATGGGGCGGACGGGAAGCGGTTCACATGAAAACATCACCACCACACACTGTTCCACGCACGCACTGACACTGTCGTCTGCCATCTTGATTAACGGTCTCTGGACGTCAGTAATAGGACACACTGCGTGTAGTACCACCACGCTAGCACCCCTTTTTTTACACCTGTACAGTTAAAAGTCCCGATTTGACTTGAACGCCCCACGTATAATCAGATGAAACTTCAGCTTTGTGTATGACAGCGACCAAACTTCAAAGAACTCAGTACAGCGTGCACCACCACATCCTTCTCCTTTACAGCCGTGTGGTTGTTATGGGCGGGGTGCATCTGGGTTTTTTTTTTTTCTTAATTTTTTGTTGTTTTTCTGCCCACTTGTGATTTCTGTAGCTGCAAGTCATGCGTCTAAAACCAGCTTGCCTGTGTGGCGGGGTGTGCACGCACCTGACAGATGGGGCGCAGGACTGTGGCCAGTGAGAGTAGATAATGCCCGACGACTTTAGGGGCGCAGGACTGTGACCAGTGAGATTAGAAAATGCCCCGGCGACTTTAGGGGCGCAGGACTGTGGCCAGTGAGAGTAGAAAATGCCCCGATGAATTTAGGGGCGCAGGACTGTGGCCAGTGAGAGTAGAAAATTCCCCCGACGACGTTAGGGGCGCAGGACTGTGGCCAGTGAGATTAGAAAATGCCCCGACGACTTTAGGGGCGCAGGACTGTGGCCAGTGAGAGTAGATGATGCCCCGACGACTTTAGGGGCGCAGGACTGTGGCCAGTGAGAGTAGAAAATGCCCCGACGACTTTAGGGGCGCAGGACTGTGGCCAGTGAGATTAGATAATGCCCCGACAACTTTAGGGGTGCAGGACTGTGGCCAGTGAGATTAGATAATGCCCCGACGACTTTAGGGGCGCAGGACTGTGGCCAGTGAGATTAGAAAATGCCCCAACATTGGTTTTAATGGGAGGAACAGTACCTAATTGTTTTCAGTGAGAAGAATAGTGTCCCATTGTTGGTGTCAGTAGGGGGGGATGGTGCTTCATCATTGGTGACAGCTGGTGAAATAGTGCCCCAAGGACCAAATAAAGGCAAACAAAGGGTCTCATCTGGTCCCCAGGCAGCAGTTTGCAGACCACTGTGATAGAGGGATATGCTTTGTTCAAGTTTTATGTTTGAGGTTTACAAGCACTTTAAGCTGGACGCAGGCCAGGTAAGAGTATCCAGGCATAAAATCACTAAGGGGAAAAAAACTAATAATCTGTTTATAGAACACCCTCATGAAAATCCAAAGCTGTCAGACTATAAAAATAAGTTACATCAACATTTCCTTATTGGTAGATGTCACTATTACAAAACAGGTATAGAGGCACTGATGGGTCTAGCAGAGGAGATGGATCAAAATGGCGGGGTTTTTAGTGTCAGCATCCCGATGACGCTCAGTCCATCTTTCTCCTGGAGCAGGGTCTCTCACCTAGGGTTCCTCCAGAGGTTGCTAGTTGGGTTACACGGATACTGGTATCGGTGCCTGTAACGGAACCGTCCCCAGACTGCACTTGGGTACTTCCGTTAGGATACTGCTTCCCCGTCCGAACACCGTCCACAGCAGACCATACAAGACTAGACGACACCAGTCTTGAAGTAAACCAGGAAAGAGACTACTTTTAGTTTAACACAGATACAAGGTATATACATTAAAGGGAACAACCCCCCCCCCCTGCATAATGACACAGGGCGGGGCAATCTACATTTAGTAACAAGAGACACACCAACAGACAGTCCCATCAGGAGGGAGGGCTGCTGGAAACGCCCCCCACCAAGCCAATACACAAATGCATACATCCCGTAATAGTTTGCTCCCAAGCAAGACACACAATAGAACAATGGGATGCAACCACAAGGCATTAAACAATCAACAGCCCCCCCACCCCAATATTAGGACAGATCACCCTGTACCCCTAATAGGCACAGGGTGACTTACACATAATAGGGATATGGGGAGCTGAGACAGGGGTCTCCCCACTTCTCCAAAGTGAGCTGTGTTCCATGGGCCCCCCCACCCCAATATTAGGACAGATCACCATGTACCCCTAATAGGCACAGGGTGACTTACACATAATAGGGATATGGGGAGCTGAGACAGCGGTCTCTCCACCTCTCCAAAGTGAGCTGTGGTCCACAGGCCCCCCACCCCAATATTAGGACAGATCACCATGTACCCCTAATAGACACAGGGTGACTTACACATAATAGGGATATGGGGAGCTGAGACAGCGGTCTCCCCACCTCTCCAAAGTGAGCTGTGTTCCATGGGCCCCCCACCCCAATATTAGGACAGATCACCATGTACCCCTAACAGACACAGGGTGACTTACACATAATAGGGATATGGGGAGCTGAGACAGCGGTCTCCCCACCTCTCCAAAGTGCGCTGTGTTCCATGGGCCCCCCACCCAAAGTGACTTCCGTCACAGTGCCGATACTAAGAATTTGCATGGGTACTTGCAAATGCTCCGATATCTAAAAACGATGCCTTTGAGCCTATACAAAATGAAAGGTCTGAAACCGCATTGCAATGCCCACATGCGATTTGACTAGGAATGCGGTACGATTCCTGTCCAAATCGCATGTCGTTTCCCCCACTGCTCCTGTGTCTACGCAGTCTAGAAAGACAGGAAAGCGCCATCTAAGTGCAGCAATGGGCAAACCGTTTATTAAAAAAATGTTATAACCACTCACATGTTAAAAGTACATATCTCGCATGTCAAATCCAAATCTGCATGGTCATAGTGTCGCTGCCCCGCCAGTTATGGAGAACCATGTCTTCTTGTGGTACGCACTGGGCAGGAGGAAGTGTAGGACGTTCCGGAACCCCTGTAAACCAGCTTGGAGGGCGGAAGTGATGTCAGCTTGGGGGCGGACCGCTGCAGTAACATTCTATGCGCTCAGAGTTTGCAAACTTCTACGGGCTTATACATGCCCTGTGAGCACCGCAAGTGGTCGTGGTTTTCCATTATTGGCAGGTCCTGCGGGACGGGGACAATCTGGCCGTGCAGATTTGGATTTGACCTTAGATTGTGCGCCCCTTGAGGGTTAGGGACCTTAGACTACGCCCCTTGAGGGTTAGGGACCTTAGACTGTACGCTCCTTGAGGGTTAGGGACCTTAGATTGTACGCCCCTTGAGGGTTAGGGACCTTAGATTGTACACTCCTTGAGGGTTAGGGACCTTAGATTGTACGCCCCTTGAGGGTTAGGGACCTTAGATTGTACGCCCCTTGAGGGTTAGGGACCTTAGACTGTACGCTCCTTGAGGGTTAGGGACCTTAGACTGTACGCCCCTTGAGGGTTAGGGACCTTAGATTGTACGCCCCTTGAGGGTTAGGGACCTTAGACTGTACCCCCCTTGAGGGTTAGGGACCTTAGACTGTACCCCCCTTGAGGGTTAGGGACCTTAGATTGTACACCCCTTGAGGGTTAGGGACCTTAGATTGTACACCCCTTGAGGGTTAGGGACTGATGTGAATGTACAATGTATATGTAAAGCGCTGCGTAAATTGATGGCGCCATATACAGTTGTGACCAAAATTATTCAACCCCCACTGAAATTGAGTGTTTTGGCCAGTTTGACATTGCTTTTGATCATTCAGTCATCTTGCTTACATTTACATTAAAGAGGCACTTGTAGGTCAGACAAATATAACATAACAGTTATAATGAAATAACCACAAATGTCTTTTCTGTGCTCACAGCATTATCAGTTTTATTCAACCCCCAAGTGACATTCAATCTTAGTACTTAGTACAGCATCCTTTTACAGTTATAACAGCTTTTAAACGTGAAGCATAGCTTGACACAAGTGTCTTGCAGCGATCTACGGGTATCTTCGCCCATTCTTCATGGGCAAAGGCCTCCAGTTCAGTCACATTCTTAGGCTTGCGCACTGCAACTGCTTTCTTTAAGTCCCACCAGAGGTTCTCAATCGGATTTAAGTCTGGTGACTGCGATGGCCACTCCAAAATGTTCCAGCCTTTCCTCTGCAACCATGCTCTAGTGGACTTGGAGGTATGCTTGGGATCATTGTCCTGTTGAAAGGTCCAACGTCTCCCAAGCCTCAGGTGTGTGACGGACTGCATCACGTTTCCATCCAATATCTCCTGGTACTGAAGAGAATTCATGGTACCTTGCACACGCTGAAGCTTCCCTGTACCTGCAGAAGCAAAACAGCCCCAAAGCATGATTGACCCTCCACCATGCTTCACAGTAGGCAAGGTGTTCTTTTCATCATAGGCCTTGTTCTTCCTCCTCCAAACATAGCGTTGATCCATGGGCCCAAACAGTTCTAATTTTGTTTCATCAGTCCACAGAACACTATCCCACAACTTTTGTGGTTTGTCCACATGGCTTTTGGCATACTGCAGTCGACTCTTCTTATTCTTTGGAGACAGCAAGGGGGTACGCCTGGGAGTTCTGGCACGGAGGCCTTCATTACGCAGTGTGCGTCTTATTGTCTGGGCTGAAACTTCTGTACCCACATCTGACAAATCTTTTCTCAGTTCCTCAGCAGTCACACGGGGACTTCTCTCCACTCTACGCTTCAGGTAGCGCACAGCAGTCGAAGTCAGCATCTTCTTTCTGCCACGACCAGGTAGCGTTTCAACAGTGCCCTTTGCCTTGAATTTGCGAATGATGCTTCCTAAGGTGTCTCTTGGTATGTTTAACATCTTTGCAATCTTCTTATAGCCATTGCCCTTCCTGTGAAGAGAAATCACCTCTTCTCTTGTCTTCCTGGACCATTCTCTTGCCTTCACCATGTTTGTAACCACACCAGTAAATGTCTAGAAGGAGCTGAGTATCACAGTCATTTTAAAGCTGCCTAATTGGTGCTTATTATGCTTGATTGCTGCTCGGTGACATCCACAGGTGTTTTCAATACCTGATGGAAAGCACCTGTATGAACCTCTGTTCTTCAGAGTGGTAGTCTTTAAGGGGTTGAATAATTGTGGCAATGAAGAAACCACATAAGAACCATTTACTACTGTATTACATAAACAATTGATGTCATTTTAGTTGCATTTGGGTAGTTACAACGTCCTTGTAGGATTTGATTCTGAATACAATTCCAAATGTACACTATAGTCCCTAAACCCCTTTACAGCATTGGGGGTTGAATAATTTTGGTCACAACTGTAAGTACCTGAAATAGATATTAGACATGCAAGATATGTACTTTTAACGTGAGTTGTTCTAACATTTTTTAATAAACTGTTTGCCCATTGCTACACTTAGATGGCGCTTCCCGTACTGGGTTCACACAGGAGCGGTTGGGGGAAACTATATGCGATTCGGACAGGAATTGCACCGCATTCCTGTTCAAATCGCATGCGATTCTTTGCAGTATGATTTGAGCCCAGTTAGTTTTGCATGGGCTCAAATTGCACCACGTGGTATTGGTAATTGGTATCGGTGAGTACTTGAGTACAAGTATCAGTACTGGTACTCACTGGTAAAAAACAGTATTGATGCATCACTAGTTGCTAGGGGTTCCTTGAACAATGAGCAATTTCTGCCCTTCAGATAAGTTCCCACTGACACCATTGATCTTCTTAGCTACCTGTAGAGGGGTGATTGTCCACGATGACCTCAAGAGTAAGGAGCGTTCTTCCCAGTAGACTTCACACTAATTTATCATGAATTGTAGATACAGTCATTTTTAGCAGGGGTTCCCTGGGACCGGAAAGTTACTTCAAGGATTCCTCTGTGTTGAAAAGGTGGAGAAAGGTCGCTGCAGATCCCGAAAACTTGTACTTTTCACTGCAAATACAGTCCGCAAAAGTCACAATTCCTCCCAATGACACCAACAATTGAGCCGAATGACACCAATGGTGGGGCACAATTCCTTCAGCTGACACCAAAATGAGGCATTGTTTTTTCCCACTGATGTCGGGAACCTTTCTACTCCCACTGGCCACAGTCCAGCCCCCGTAATGTCTGAAGGACAGTAAACTGGCCCTTTGGAGGAAGCCTGGTTGAGAAACCCTGTTCTAAGCAAAGGTTGCTAGGGGTTCCTTGAGCGGTGAGAAATTTCTGCCTTTCACATAAATTCTCACTGACACCATTGATCTTTTTCGCTATCCGCAAGGTGGTATTTCTTCCCAATGACCACAAGAGTAAGGAGCATTCTTCCCACTGACCATCACACTAATGTATCATGAATTGTAGATAGTCATTTTTAGCTGGGAATTCCCTGAGACCGAAAAGTTATTTCAAGGGTTCCTCTGTGTTGAAAAGGTAGAGAGAGGCTGCTGTAGACCCTCAGAACCTGTACTTTTCTGTAAATGCAGTCCACAAAAGGCACAATCCCTCCCAATGACACCAACAATTGGGCCGAATGACACCAATGGTGGGGCACAATTCCTTCAGCTGACACCAAAGATGGGGCATTGTTTTTTCCCACTGATGTTGAGAACTTTTCTACTCCCACTGGCCACAGTCCAACCCCCTAATGTCTGAAGGACACCGGCCCTTTGTTTAGAACAGGGTTCCTCCAGAGGTTGCTAGGGATTCCTTGAGCGGTGAGAAATTTCTGCCTTTCAGATAAATTCTCACTGACGCCATTGGTCTTTGGTGGTATTTCTTCCCAATGACCACAAGAGTAAGGTGCATTCTTCCCAATGACCATCACACTAATGTATCATGAATTATAGATACAGTAATTTTTTGCAGTGGTTCCCTGAGACCAGAAAGGTTCCTCCGTGTTGAAAAGGTGGAGAAAGGCTGCTGTAGACCCTCAAAACTTGTAATTTTCACTGCAAATACAGTTCCCTGAGACCAGAAAGTTATCTCAAGGGTTCCTCCGTGTTGAAAAGGTGGAGAAAGACCACTGTAGACCCTCAAAACTTGTACTTTTCACTGCAAATACAGTTCCCTGAGACCAGAAAGTTATTTCAAGGGTTCCTCCGTGTTGGAAAGGTGGAGAAAGGCTGCTGTAGACCCTCAAAACTGTAGACCCTCAAAAAGTTATTTCAAGGGTTCCTCCGTGTTGAAAAGGTGGAGTAAGGCCACTGTAGACCCTCAAAACATGTACTTTTCACTGCAAATGCAGTTCCCTGAGACCAGGAAGTACATTCAAGGGTTCCTCCATGTTGAAAAGGCGGAGAAAAGCTGCTGTAGACCCTCAAAACTTGTACTTTTTACTGAAAATACAGTTCCCTGAGACCAGAAAGTTATCTCAAGGGTTCCTCCGTGTTGAAAAGGTGGAAAAGGCCACTGTAGACCCTCAAAACTTGTACTTTTCACTGCAAATACAGTTCCCTGAGACCAGAAAGTTATTTCAAGGGTTCCTCCGTGTTGGAAAGGTGGAGAAAGGCTGCTGTAGACCCTCAAAAAGTTATTTCAAAGGTTTCTCCGTGTTGAAAAGTTGGAGAAAGGCCACTGTAGACCCTCAAAACATGTACTTTTCACTGCAAATACAGTTCCCTGAGACCAGAAAGGTAATTCAAGGGTTCCTCCATGTTGAAAAGGCTGAGAAAGGCCACTGTAGACCCTCAAAGCTTGTACTTTTTACTGCAAATACAGTTCCCTGAGACCAGAAAGTTAATTCAAGGGTTCCTCCTTGGAGAAAGGCCACTGTAGACCCTCAAAGCTTGTACTTTTCACTGCAAATACAGTTCCCTTAGACCAGAAAGTTATTTCAAGGGTTCCTTCGTGTTGAAATGGTGGAGAAAGGCCGATGTAGACCTTCAAAACTTGTACTTTTCACTGCAAATATACTACAGAATCTCCTTCCCACCCATACAGTAACGTCAGTTTATAAAAAATGATAATGGAAGGCGAAGAATTCGGGCATCATTAGTTAACTAACGCGGCATAGAGAAGAGCGATGCGTTTAATCGTCCTGAGGGAAGTTACAAAGCCGTTCTGTTTGGTATCGAAGAGCAATTCCCCAGCGCTCGGTATCGGGAGAATTGGCCTTCTGCGTAACTGGTGGCTTTCTACATGTCCCTTAAGTGCCTTCTAAATTGGAGATGACTCCGCTGTAATTTTCTCATTTCCTATAAACATTACGATACACCGACGCTTAGATGGAGGCAATTTTAGCACTTGAGGTTAAAGCGCGCATTAGTCTGGCCCGAGGGCGGGTGATGGAGAGCGCTGGAACACTCTGTGCCGCTTTCTGTTTTTTATTCTTCGCTCTCTTTTCATGTTCATACTCACAGCTGGTCTCCTTTGTACAGCAATTGTGAGCTCGATGTACCGCTAGTTCTTCTTGGGTAATGTGTTGGACTGTGCACAAAGAATTCATGTTCCAATTTTTAGCCAAAAAAGGTTGTGCAAACTGATATTTATTGCTTTAAAATGAAATTGCAGAAGGATCTAGAAATCCCCTTCAGATTAAAATGGTTGTAAACACCTGAAAGGAAAAATGAACAAAGCATATCCTTCTATAGCACTTATTTGCCTCAACCCAAAGCACCTATTTTAATTTCTGTCTGCTCTGGCATTCCTATATCTGCACTTTTGACAGTGGCCTCCAAACTGTGGCCCTTTGCATGCTTTTATCCGTCCCTAGGCACACTATTTCATTCACTCATACCAAAAATGGGTCACATACTGTCCCCACTGATACCAATGAAGGCGCACAATTCCTCCCAATGATACCAGTAGGGTACAATTCCTCCCAATGACACCCAACAATGGGCCACAATTCCTCCCAAAGACGCCAACAATGGGCCACAATTCCTCCCAAAGACGCCAACAATGGGCCACAATTCCTCCCAAAGACGCCAACAATGGGCCACAATTCCTCCCAAAGACGCCAACAATGGGCCACAATTCCTCCCAAAGACGCCAACAATGGGCCACAATTCCTTCCAAAGACGCCAACAATGGGCCACAATTCCTCCCAAAGACGCCAACAATGGGCCACAATTCCTCCCAAAGACGCCAACAATGGGCCACAATTCCTCCCAAAGACGCCAACAATGGGCCACAATTCCTCCCAAAGACGCCAACAATGGGCCACAATTCCTCCCAATGACACCAACAATGGGGCACAATTCCTCTCGATGACACCAGCAGTGGGGCACAATTCCTCCCGGTGACACCTGCGTTGGGGCACAATTCCTCCCAGTGACACCGGTGTTGGGGCACAATTCCTCCCAGTGACACCTGTGTTGGGGCACAATTCCTCCCAGTGACACCTGTGTTGGGGCACAATTCCTCCCAAAGACACACACACACAATGGGCCACAATTCCTCCCAATGACACCAGCGTTGGAGCACAATTCCTCCCAATGAAACCCGCATTGGTTCACAATGCCTGCCAAAGACACCAGCATTAGGGCACAATTCCTCCCAAAGACACAAATAATGGGCTGCAAATTCTCCCAATGACACCAGCGTTGGGGCACAATTCCTGCCAAAGACACCCGCATTGGTTCACAATTCCTGCCAAAGACACCAGCATTAGGGCACAATTCCTCCCAAAGACACAAACAATGTGTGTGTGTGTGTATATGTGTGTGTGTGTATGAATATATGTATGTATATATATGTATGTATGTGTGTGTATGAATATGTGTGTGTATGTATGTATATACAGTCATGGCCGAAATTGTTGGCACCCTTGATATTTCTCCAGGAAATCATGTATTTCTCACGAAACGTATTGCATTAACACATGTTTTGCTATACACATGTTTATTCCCTTTGTGTGTATTGGGACAAAACAAAAAAAGGGAGGAAAGAAAGCAAATTCGACATAATGTCACACAAACCTCCAAAAATGGGCTGGACAAAAGTATTGGCACCCTTTCACAACTGCGGATAAATAAGAATGTTACAAGCATGTGATGCTCCTGTAAACTCACCTGGGGCAAGTAACAGGTGTGGGCAATATAGAAATCACACCTGAAAGCAGATAAAAAGGAGAGACGTTCACTTAACCTTTGCATTGTGTGTCTGTCTGTGCCACACTAAGCATGGACAACAGAAAGAGGAGACGAGAACTGTCTGAGGACCTGAGAACCAAAATTGTGGCAAAATATCAACAATCTCAAGGTTACAAGTCCATCTCCAGAGAACTAGATTTGCCTTTGTCCACAGTGCGCAACATTATCAAGAAGTTTGCAACCCATGGCACTGTAGCTAATCTCCCTGGTCGTGGACGGATGAGGAAAATTGATGAAAGATTGCAACGCAGAATAGTCCGGATGGTGGATAAGCAGCCCCAAACATGTTCCAAAGACATTCAAGCTGTCCTGCAGGCTCAGGGAGCATCAGTGTCAGCGCGAACTATCCGTCGACATTTAAATGAAATGAAACGCTATGGCAGGAGACCCAGGAGGACCCCACTGCTGACACAGAGACATAAAAAAGCAAGACTACAGTTTGCCAAAATGTACTTGAGTAAGCCAAAAGCCTTCTGGGAAAACGTCTTGTGGACAGATGAGACCAAGATAGAGCTTTTCGGTAAAGCACATCATTCTACTGTTTACCGAAAACGGAATGAGGCCTACAAAGAACAAAACACAGTACCTACGGTAAAATATGGTGGAGGTTCAATGATGTTTTGGGGTTGTTTTGCTGCCTCTGGCACTGGGTGCCTTGACTGTGTGCAAGGCATCATGAAATCTGAGGATTACCAAAGGATTTTGGGTCGCACTGTAGGGCCCAGTGTCAGAAAGCTGGGTTTGCGTCCAAGATCCTGGGTCTTCCAGCAGGACAATGACCCCAAACATACGTCAAAAAGCACTCAGAAATGGATGGCAAAGAAGCGCTGGAGAGTTCTGAAGTGGCCAGCAATGAGCCCAGATCTAAATCCCATTGAACACCTGTGGAGAGATCTTAAAATTGCTGTTGGGAAAAGGTGTCCTTCCAATAAGAGAGACCTGGAGCTGTTTGCAAAGGAAGAGTGGTCCAAAATTCCGGGTGAGAGGTGTCAGAAGCTTATTGATGGTTATAGGAAGCGACTGATTTCAGTTATGTTTTCCAAAGGGTGTGCAACCAAATATTAAGTTAAGGGTGCCAATACTTTTGTCCAGCCCATTTTTGGGGTTTTGTGTGACATTATGTCATATTTGCTTTTCTGCCTCTGTTTTATATTTGTTCCAATACATACAAAGGGAATAAACATGTGTATAGCAAAACATGTGTTAATGCAATACCTTTTTTGTGTGAAATACTTGATTTTCAGGAAAAATATCAAGGGTGCCAACAATTTCGGCCATGACTGTATGTGTATATATATATGTATGTATGTGTGTGTATGAATATATGTATGTGTATATATATATGTGTGTGTGGGGATATATATACATACACATGTATGAATATATGTGTATATGTATGTGTGTGTATATATATCTACACACACACACACACACACTTACTTTTTTTTTTTTGTGGTTTGGTTTTGTTTGGTTTTTTTGCAGAGGCCCTAGAGAATAAAATGGTGGGTGTTGCATTTTTTTTAAAGTAATATGTGTATATGTTTGTGAGTTTTAAGTAAGGGTAAAAAAAATAAGAGGTAAAAAAAAAAAACTGTCCCGGTGTGGAAGTGGTTCAAAAAAAAAAAGAAAGCTGAGGTATGTATATGCCTGAAAAGAATGTGCAAAAACACGCAGAAAAAGAAAACTGTGAAATTGCCTGTAAACAAGTTGTTCAATAGAGACAAAATAAACTTGTGTGAACAATTGAGTTTTCAGAGATTGCCTGCAGGCAGACAGAGCAGGAGATGGCCGTAGAGGTCGGGGAACACTGGGCGTAGGCTGCTCAACCACTTGCTTTCCACGTTTTTAGAATGTGTTTCCCCAGAGCAGGACATAGTTGTCCAGGGAACATTTACATTTTTTTTGTTAACTTCCGAGATAAGTGGTAGTGTAGCCCGCATTTTTGGAGTATTTTAAGGGTGTGGCCAGGGGCGGACCGACAACTCATGGGGCCCGTGTCCTCGCCCACACTCAAACCACACCTAAAAAAGCCTATGAAAGGTACCAGGAGCATCTCATGGGGCCCCCTACTGACCCCGGGCCCTCGGGCAGTGCCCGAGAGCCTGAACGGTCAGTCCGCCTCTGGGTGTGGCCTACTTTGTTCAGTGCCGACGTATGCTCAGTGCTCTTTAGGCCTGGTAGCGATACCATTTGCTTGATATTTTCGGATGTGCGTACCCATCGTTTTCCATTTCCCAGATGCTGGATGGAATTCATTGTACATTAGGAGCACATACTTTGCATTCACTTTTTTTTTAAAGCTCGTCCACCTTGTGTTTCCAGTTTGTGTTGTCTTGGTTATGTTGTTTCAGGTACAGTTGTGCTCACAAGTTTTCCTCCGCTTGGAGTATTGGCAATTTACAATATGTATTTTTTGAAAGAAAACATTAGTGAGCAGCAAAACCTGTTTCTTTAATTCCTTATGGGATTCATATTCTGTAACTGTAGGTCATAACAGAATGGCCCATAAAACCAAACATGACAACCAGCAAACCAATGGAATGCCCCTTCTTCAAAAGTCTACATACCTTTACTTCTTAATCCTCCCTTTGGCATCATCGACAGCTCCCCGTCTTCTGTAATAGTTGTCTATGAGGCCTCCGAATTCTACAGCTGCCCATTCGTCTTGGCAAATGCTTCCAGGTCATGCCAAGTCTTTGGTCGTCTTGCATGAACCTCACATTTGAGATCTCCCTGGAGTGGCTTGATGATGTTACCCCCGGTTCACATATCCGCGTTCCTGCGGTCCGCAATGTGCGCGGACACGGGAGCCCGTTCGTTTGATGGATTCCCGTGCCGCAGGACACGCAGGAAAGAAATCCCTGCACTTCTTCTAAAAAGATCCTCTGTTCCCAGTATGGTTGCGATTTCCAGTGCGGGCATCGTGTCTTTAGAATTAATGGCACCCACCCACAGGTCCACATTCTTCTGTGCGGGTGCACAGATTTTTGTGTGGATCCACAGTGGCACCACCCGCACAGATGTGAACCTAGCCTTAAGGTCAGGAAACTGTGATGGTCACTCCGGAACATTCACCTTTTTTTTTTTCTGTAACCACTGGAGGGTCTACTTGGCCTTGTGTTCAAGGACGTTGTCACACTGGAAAGTCCAAGAGCGTCCCATGCACAGCTTTTGTGCAGAAGAATGCAAATTGTCTGCCAGTATATTCTGATGACATGCTGCTTTCATCTTGCCATCAATTTTCACAAGACTCCGTGTGCCTTTTGAGCTCATACACCCCTAAATCATCAGTGAGCCACCACCATGCTTCACGGTGGGGATGGTATTCTTGTCACTCTAGGTCAGCAATGGGCAAACTACGGCCCGCGGGCCGTATACGGCCCGGCGGACCTTTTAATCCGGCCCGCGGAGCTAGGCTCCCGCAAGGCCAGTGGTCGGCAAGCCGCGGCTCTTTACAAATTTAGATGCGGCTCTCCTGTGTGCCGGGCGCCCGCTCCCCTCCCTCCTCTCCTCCTCTCCCCTCCCTCCTCTCCTCCTCTCCCCTCCCCTCCTCTCCTCTCGGATGGCCGCCCCCCCTCTCGGATGGCCGCCCCCCTCCCTCCTCTCGGACGTCAGGACTCTGCAGCTGTCAGGATGTAGGCGGGGCAGCGTGACGAACTCCTCTCACAGTCCTCCCTGAAGACCAGAACGGCGCGGGAATACGAGAGGAACGCGCGGACCAAAGGTAAGTGAATTGACACAGGGGGGGGACTTACTATATGGGGGATGAATTACTATATGGGGGACTTACTATATGGGGAATGAATTACTATATGGGGGACTTACTATATGGGGAATGAATTACTATATGGAGGACTTACTATATGGGGAATGAATTACTATATGGGGGACTTACTATATGGGGGATGAATTACTATATGGGGGATGAATTAATATGGGGGATGAATTACTATGTGGGGGATGAATTACTATATGGGGGATGAATTACTATGGGGGATGAATTACTATATGGGGGATGAATTACTATGGGGGATGAATTACTATAGGGGGGATGAATTACTATGGGGGACGAATTACTATATGGGGGACGAATTACTATATGGGGGATGAATTACTATGGGGGATGAATTACTATATGGGGGATGAATTACTATGGGGGATGAATTACTATATGGGGGATTAATTACTATATGGGGGATTAATTACTATGGGGGATTAATTACTATGCTTACTATGGGGGAATATTACTATACTTACTATGGATGACACATACACATCATTCATCTACTCTTGGTCCGGCCCCCGGGTCCAATATATGAACCCATTGCGGCCCTCAAGTCAAAAAGTTTGCCCACCCCTGCTGTAGGTCTTGTTGACCCCTTTTCAAACATAGTGCTTTTGGTTGTGACCATAAAGCTCTATTTTGGTCCCATCACTCCAGATTACAGTGTGCCAGAAACTGTGAGATGTGTCGAAGTGTTGTCAGCATATTGTAACCGGGCTTTTTTTGTGGCATTGACACCGTAAAGGCTTCTTTCTGGCAACTTGACCATGCAGCTCAATTTTGTTCAAGTATCATCATGTTTTGCTTCTCGAAACAACCACACTGTCTTTTTCCAGAGCAGCCTGTCACCTGTGGGTTTTTCTTTGTATCCCGAACAATTATTCTGGCAGTTGCAATCCTTCTTGGCCTACCTGTATTTGGCTTTGCAGCAAGACATCCCCGAATTTTCCACTTCCTAATAGGTGATTAAACAGCACTGACTGGCATATTCAAGGCTTTGGATAACTTTTTATATATATATATATATATATATATATATATATATATATATGCGACACAGTGGCTTAGTGGTTAGCACATCTGCAGTAAATGGGTCATGGGTTCAATTCCCAACCATGGCGCCTCCTACATGGAGTTTGCATGTTCTGCTTACGTGGGTTTCCTCCGGGTACTCCGGTTTCTTCCCACACTCCAAAGACATGCTGGTAAGTTAATTGGCTCCTGTCTAAATTGTCCTAGTTTCATCCCTGGCCATGCGGGCTCTCCTGCATGGTGGGGGTTGGGGAAAGACCTGGCAACCTACCCTGTAAAATAATTGCTAAGAGAATTCATGGAAAAAGTCACTTACGAGTGACGGTCCGTGCAATCACCAAGGGTCGGATACAACTGAATGGAGATATAGATATATATAGAGATATAGATATATATATATATTTATTTATTTCAGGTATTTATATAGCGCCGTCAGTTTACGCAGCGCTTTACATATCTATTGTACATTCACATCAGTCCCTAACCCTCAAGGGGCGTACAATCTAAGGTCCCTAACCCTCAAGGGGCGTACAATCTAAGGTCCCTAACTCACATTCATACATACACATACTAGGGACAATATAGACAGGAGCCAATTAACCTACCAGCATGTCTTTGGAATGTGGGAGGAAACCGGAGTAAGCCTACGCAGACACAGGGAGAACATGCAAACTCCAAGCAGGTAGTGCTGTGGTTGGGTTTGGAACCAACGACCCTAGTACTGCCAGGCGGAAGTGCTAACCATGTAGCCACTGTGCTGCCATATATATATATATATATATATATATATATATATATAGATAGATATAGAGATAGATAGATATATGTGTGTATATATACAGTTGCAAGAAAAAGTATGTGAACCCCTTGGGATTATGTGGAGTTTTGCATGAATTGGGCATAAAATGTGCTCTGAACGTCATCTTAGTCACAACAATAGAAGAACACAGTCTGCTGAACATAATACTACACAAACATTAGATGTTGCCATGGTTTAATTGCACATAACATGTAAACATTCACAGTGCAGGAAGGAAAAAGTATGTGAGGCCCTAGCTTAATGACTTCTCCCAGAGCTAATTGGAGCCAGGAGTGAGCCAACCTTGACTCCAATCAGTGTGATGATATTGGATGTGTTGCTGACAGCTGTCCTGCCCTTAAAAAACACACACCTGTTTTGGGTTTACTGGTTTCAAGAAGCACTGTCTGATGTGAACCATGCCTCGCAGAAAAGAGCTCTCAGAAGACCTACGATCAAGAATTGTTGACTTGCATGAAGCTGGAAAGGGTTACAAAAGTATCTCCTTGAGCCTTGATGTTCATGTGTCCACGGTAAGACAGACTGTCTACAAATGGAGAAAGTTTAGCACTGTTGCTACTCTCCCTAGGCGTGGTCGTCCTGTAAAAATGACTGCAAGAGCACAGTGCAGAATGCTGCACGAGGTAAAGAAGAATCCCAGAGTGTCAGCTAAAGACCTACAGAAATCTCTGGCACATGCTAACATTTTTGTTGACACATCTACAATAAGGAAAACATTAAACAAGAATGGAGTACATGGGAGGACACCATGGAGGAAGCCATTGCTGTCCAAAAAGAATATTGCAGCACGTTTGAAGTTTGCAAAAGAGCACCTGGATGTTCCACAGCACTGCTGGCAGAATATACTGTGGACAGATGAAACCAAGATTGAGTTGTTTGGGAAGAACACACAACACTATGTGTGGAGAAAAAAAGGCCCAGCACACCAACATCAAAACCTCATACCCACTGTAAAACATGGCGGAGGGAGCATCATGGTTTGGGGTTGCTTTGCTGCCTCAGGGCCTGGACGGATTGTTGTCACTGATGGGAAAATGAATTCCAGAGTTTATCAAGACATTTTGCAGGAAAACGTACAACCATCTGTCCGCCAACTGAAGCTCCGCAGAGGATGGGTGATGCAACAGGACAATGACCCAAAGCATACAAGTAATTCAACAAAACAATGGCTGCAACAGCACAGAATACGCCTTCTGGAGTGGCTCAGTCAGAGTCCTGACCTCAACCCGATTGAAATGCTGTGGCATGACCTTAAGAGAGCGATTCACACCAGACATCCCAAGAATATTGCTACACAAACAGTTTTGTGAAGAGGAGTGGTCCAAAATGACTCCAGATCGTTGTGCAGGTCTGATCTGCAACTACAGGAAACGTTTGGTTGAGGTTATTGCTGCCAAAGGAGGGTCAACCAGTTATTAAGTCCAAAGGTTCACATACTTTTTCCTCCCTGCACTGTGAATGTTTACATGTTATGTGCAATTAAACCATGGCAACATCTAATGTTTGTGTAGTATTATGTTCAGCAGACTGTGTTCTTCTATTGTTGTGACTTAGATGACGTTCAGAGCACATTTTATGCCCAATTCATGCAAAACTCCACGTAATCCTAAGGGGTTCACATACTTTTTCTTGCAACTGTATGTGTGTATGTATGTGTATATATAATCTTATATATATCTTTAAAGTTCCATTACCTTGTTACGCAGGTCTTTTTACGGTTCTTTTCTGCTCAGTATCTGCTCAGTGCATCCAATTGAGAGCTAACAAACTCATTGACTATTTATACACTGACATTAATTACAATTTAAAATGCTACAAATGTGGGAAATTAACCTTTTAAGTGCCATTTTACCCGTGTGTGTCACCTTGTGCCTGTACCAAGTCCAAACATTCCAGGGGATGGAAACGTTTGATCCGGGCCATTTGGGGGATTTCTGTTATCATTAGGGTTTAAAAAGGATCCAGACAACTATGTGATAATAAATGGCTTCATATGATCATCATCCTCCAATAAAAGACAGTGTCTTGGCATGATCCGCCATATTTTCAATATCAATGGCAACATGTCACCTTTTCTGCCGGGGGAGGGAAACTTTTGAGCACAACTGTGTGTATAGAGTAGGTCCCCCTTTTCCGACTCTTCCTGGAATCTTCTGCCTGGCGTTCCATGTATGTATTTATCTCTTTGGAGGACGGCTGCCAAGCTTTAATTGCTGAACCGACCCCAGTGGAATTCTCTTGCTGTCAGTTTACAAGGCGGTGGTTGTAGAGATCGAGGCATCGCCTGGGCCGTGATTCCATACAATCCTCGTATTCCCCGGTGAGGCTTTGTTACGAGGAAGATCATCTTCTGGTTCTGCGCCGCGTGCTTTGACCATTCATCCAACGCCGCCTTTTGTTTCCTGTCTAGTTTACCTTCGCACTTCAAGGGCAGCTCTATCCAGGTAAATAGAGTTCTCTTTCTTTGAGCATGACTGATTCACTTTATTGTAGGGGAGGGGTCTCCAAATTTTCTAAACAAAGGGCCGGTTTACTGGCTTTCAGACTTTAGGGGGACCGGGCTATGGCCAGTGGGAGTCGAAATTGTCCTACGTCATTGGGAGTAAACAATGCATCTTTGGCATTAGGGGAGGGATAGCACCCTATTCTAGGTGTAAGTTGGAGAAATAGTGCCCCATCGTTGGTGTTAGTGGGAGGAATAGTGCCCCATTGTTGGTGTCAGTGGGAGGAATAGGACCCCATGGTTTGTTTCAGTAAGAGGATTAGTGACTGCTGTTGATGTCAGTAGCAGGAAATATGCCCCATCGTTGGTGTCAGTGGGAGGAATAGTGCCCCATCATTGGTATCAGTGGGAGGAATAGTGCCCCATCATTGGTATCAGTGGGAGGAATAGTGCCCCATCATTGGTATCAGTGGGAGGAATAGTGCCCCATCATTGGTGTCAGTGGGAGGAATAGTGCCCCATCATTGGTATCAGTGGGAGGAATAGTGCCCCATCGTTGGTGTCAGTGGGAGGAATAGTGCCCCATCGTTGGTGTCAGTGGGAGGAATAGTGCCCCATCATTGGTGTCAGTGGGAAGAATAGTGCCCCATCATTGGTATCAGTGGGAAGAATAGTGCCCCATCATTTGTGTCAGTGGGAAGAATAGTGCCCCATCATTTGTGTCAGTGGGAGGAATAGAGCCCCATCATTGGTGTCAGTGGGAGGAATAGTGCCCCATCATTGGTGTCAGTGGGAGGAATAGTGCCCCATCATTGGTGTCAGTGGGAGGAATAGTGCCCCATCATTTTTGTCAGTGGGAGGAATAGTGCCCCATCATTGGTGTCAGTGGGAGGAATAGTGCCCCATCATTGGTGTCAGTGGGAGGAATAGTGCCCCATCGTTGGTGTCAGTGGGAGGAATAGTGCCCCATCGTTGGTGTCAGTGGGAGGAATAGTGCCCCATCGTTGGTCTCAGTGGGAGGAATAGTGCCCCATCATTGGTGTCAGTGGGAGGAATAGTGCCCCATCATTGGTGTCAGTGGGAGGAATGGTGCCCCATCATTGGTATCAGTGGGAGGAATGGTGCCCCATCATTGGTGTCAGTGGGAGGAATGGTGCCCCATTGTTCGTGTCAGTGGGAAGAATAGTGCCCCAATGTTGGTGTCAGTGGGAAGAATAGTGCCCCATCGTTGGTCTCAGTGGGAAGAATAGTGCCCCAGTGTTGGTGTCAGTAAGAGGAATAGTGACAGTTGTTGATGTTAGTAGCATGAATTATGCCCCCTTGTTGGTTGGTGTCAGTGGGAAGAATAGTGACTTGTATCAGTGAGAGAAAAAGTGCCCCAAGGGCTGGATAAGGGCAAGCAAAGGGCCGCATCCGGCCCCCGGGCCACAGTTTGGAGACCACTGTTGTAGAACATAAAACATATGGATATTTATCATCAATAAAGTATATGTTATCCCTCACCTTGTAAAACAACCCATTTAGTTTAAAATAGAAATGAAGGACAAAACTTTTGTGTATAGATATTAAAAAAAAACAATATAAATACCTTTTTCTTCCCTGTTTTATAAGTGATCACATAACTTGGGCAGAAAAAGTAGAGAAAAAGCAGCGCACATCTTCCCAGTGAATGGCTGGGGGGTCAGCACGAGTCTGATCATAGGAGGAGCAGGCAAAGCTAGAGAACTGACCACGCTGTGTACTCATGCCAAGTGTGGTCAGTTTTTAAATAGGAAATCAGAGGGACTGGCAGGCACACCAAGTTTTTCACACGAAGGAAGCAATACCTAGAAAACAGGATACATTTTTATACAAGCACATGGTACAGCCGACCTATATCAGGAATAGGAAATGTGGGGTTTCATATTTTTTAATTGCTTAAAATGGAACTAAACACTCCAACCCCCAGAGCCAAATAAATTCAGAATAGGCCTCTAGGTTGTCCATCAGCAGCTGACAACATCTAGTCCAGCCCACTGTTTTTTGGATTACCAGTACCGCCTTTGTTGCTGAAACCCCCCCTAGTGTGAGCTGCAGTGTCTGGGAGGGGTGCGTATGAAACACAGAGGAGTATTTGGCTTAATCATGGAGGGTGCTGGATGTTTGTTTATTTTGATGTTTGTTCATCACATAGTAACTGGATTTGGTACTTATTGCGATCTTAAAGTGGACTTAGAATGCCACTCAAAGCTGGGGATTTGGATTAAGCCCCTGGTGGGAGTGGTGAGCCGTGCCTGAAGGCGTGGTTTTTTGGCGGAGACTTGCAGGCGGATTCCGATTTCACTCCTATACTATGGTGGCCGGTCGGGAGATCGCTGTCTTTTATTTGATGGATTTGGTACTTAGACCAATGTCCCTCAACAAGGGTGCCGCAGCACTCTGGTGTACCGTTTGGGGTTGTCGAAGGTGCCACCCTGCGTTCGGTAATTGTTTTCACAATGCCATGCATTTCCATGGTGCAGGCGGGGCCGACCTCCGTCACCACCATAGAAATGCATGATGCTAATCCAGGGTGGGCGGCATTCAGGGGGCAGACGTAGCATTCAAAATCTGTCTCAGTTTAGACCTGACGTGCCTCCCACCCATTGCCATGTTCCCACAGCCGTGCTGTGGTGCAGATGGGAAGGTAGGACTCTCTTGTGAAAAGGTTGGGGTGGTGGAGCTGAGGACTTTGATGTGAAGGGGGGAGAGACTGAGGACTCTAATGTGAAGGGGGGAAAGACTGAGAACTGATGTGAAGGGTGGGAACTGAGGACTGATGTGAAGGGTGGGGACTGAGGACTGATGTGAAGGGTGGGGACTGAGGACTGATGTGAAGGGTGGGGACTGAGGACTGATGTGAAGGGTGGGGACTGAGGACTGATGTGAAGGGTGGGGACTGAGGACTGATGTGAAGGGTGGGGACTGAGGACTGATGTAAAGGGTGGGGACTGAGGACTGAGGTGAAGGGTGGGGGCTGAGGACTGATGTGAAGGGTGGGGACTGAGGACTGATGTGAAGGGTGGAAACTGAGGACTGATGTGAATGGTGGGGACTGAGGACTGAGGTGAAGGGTGGGGACTGAGGACTGAGGTGAAGGGTGGGGACTGAGGACTGAGGTGAAGGGTGGGGACTGAGGACTGAGGTGAAGGGTGGGGACTGAGGACTGAGGTGAAGGGTGGGGACTGAGGACTGAGGTGAAGGGTGGGGACTGAGGACTGAGGTGAAGGGTGGGGACTGAGGACTGAGGTGAAGGGTGGGGACTGAGGACTGAGGTGAAGGGTGGGGACTGAGGACTGAGGTGAAGGGTGGGGACTGAGGACTGAGGTGAAGGGTGGGGACTGAGGACTGAGGTGAAGGGTGGGGACTGAGGACTGAGGTGAAGGGTGAGGACTGAGGTGAAGGGTGGGGACTGAGGACTGAGGTGAAGGGTGGGGACTGAGGACTGAGGTGAAGGGTGGGGACTGAGGACTGAGGTGAAGGGTGGGGACTGAGGACTGAGGTGAAGGGTGGGGACTGAGGACTGAGGTGAAGGGTGGGGACAGAGGTGAAGGGTGGGGACAGAGGTGAAGGGTGGGGACAGAGGTGAAGGGTGGGGACAGAGGTGAAGGGTGGGGGACAGAGGTGAAGGGTGGGGGACAGAGGTGAAGGGTGGGGGACAGAGGTGAAGGGTGGGGGACAGAGGTGAAGGGTGGGGGACAGAGGTGAAGGGTGGGGACTGAGGACAGAGGTGAAGGGTGGGGACTGATGTGAGGGGTGGGGACTGAGGACAGAGGTGAAGGGTGGGGACTGAGGACGGATGTGAGGGGCGGGGACTGAGGACGGATGTGAGGGGCGGGGACTGAGGACGGATGTGAAGGGCGGGGACTGAGGACGGATGTGAAGGGCGGGGACTGAGGACGGATGTGAAGGGCGGGGACTGAGGACGGATGTGAAGGGCGGGGACTGAGGACGGATGTGAAGGGCGGGGACTGAGGACGGATGTGAAGGGCGGGGACTGAGGACTGATGTGAAGGGGAGAAGGGCTGAGGACTGATGTGAAGGGGAGAAGGGCTGAGGACTGATGTGAAGGGGAGAAGGGCTGAGGACTGATGTGAAGGGGAGAAGGGCTGAGGACTGATGTGAAGGGGAGAAGGGCTGAGGACTGATGTGAAGGGGAGAAGGGCTGAGGACTGATGTGAAGGGGAGAAGGGCTGAGGACTGATGTGAAGGGGAGAAGGGCTGAGGACTGATGTGAAGGGGAGAAGGGCTGAGGACTGATGTGAAGGGGAGAAAGACTGATGACTCTGATGTGAAGGGGGGAAAGACTGATGACTCTGATGTGAAGGGGGGGAAAACTTGAGGACTCTGATGTGAAGGGGGGAAAGACTGATGACTCTGATGTGAAGGGGGGGAAAACTTGAGGACTCTGATGTGAAGGGAACGGGGTCTCTGATGTGAAGGGAATGGGGTCTCTGATGTGAAGGGGTGGATTCTGATTTGACAGGGGACCCCATTTTAGAACGGGGTGCCTCAAGATATGGCATATGTTCAAAGGTGGAGCAGCAGGTTTATACTGTCATATAGGAGCCTTTAGCTGGACTGTAACATTACCCTCCTCTGGAATCACCTAAACTCCCGTACATTGTATGTTTGTCTATTTTTAGACAGGAGTCAGGAGGAAACGTTCTTTTTATTTCTGTACACAGCAAATCATTTTTTCTGCTGCATCACTTGACAAAAATCCCACAACTTCATGTCAGTCTAAGAGGTCAGATTTTACCTGGTTTCTCATTAGTGCGGTTTTATGCATTTGCAGTTTATTTAATTAGCTTTCTTGTTCTCATCTCCTTCCTGAAGACGTAGAAAATCAACTTACAAATTGTTTCCAGGGACTATTATTGTGTAGATTTTATCTTATCGACCAGAGTCCTTTAATTCTGAAGCTTCATGACGCAAAAAGGCCATAGTCATGCTTGAGTTAGATCGTGTTGCTGCATTGACGTACGTCTCCAAGGAGGGCCTGTCATGGAGGATCTTTTGACATTTTAGTAGGCGACTGTGGAAAGGAAAGATGAGGATGTTGGAATGGTTTTAGGCAAGTAAGCCACCACAGTGATCTCCAACAGATGTGTCCATCCTTAGTGAAGGGCCGTGTTAACCCATATGGTTGGTGCCTTGCCCATTTTCTTTTTAGGTGACAGGAAGGATTGTTGGAAAGCCACTGAAACAATGAATTATTGCATTTCCACATTCACCTAAACAACATCCAATTTATTGCTTCTAAAAGTTCATGGAACATCATCCACCTTACATTGATTGGCAAATAAAGCCTGAAATTTGCAACTTGACCATGTATGGACACATCAAAAGGTTGGTCCACAAAACGAATGATGTTAAAGGTGGAGTGGGTTTCCCACTGACTCCTTCTCTTAGGGCACATACAGTTAGGTCCATATATATTGGGACACAAGCACAATTTTAGTTTTTTCAGGTATTGATCAAAACATATTCAAGCTATAGTTATACAATGGATATGGGCTGAAAGCGCACACTTTCAGGTTTAATTTGAGGGTATGTACATCCAAATTGGAGGAAGGGTGTAGGAATTACAGCTCTGAAGAGTACCCATGCCCCCTTTTTCAGGGGACCAAAAGTAATTGGACAATTGAATCAAAAGCTGTTTCATGGCCAGGTGTGGGCTACTCTTCATCAATTCAGCAGGTAAAAGGTCTGGGGTTGATTCTAAGTGCGGTATTTGCATGTGGAACCTATTGCTGTGAACCTACATCATGCGTTTAAAGGAGCTGTCCATGCAACTGAAACAAGCCATTGTAAGGCTTCAAAAACTAAACAAATCCATCAGAGAGAGAACAGCAACATTAGGAGTGTCCAAATCTACAGTTTGGTACATTCTAAGGAAGGAAGAACGCACTGGTGAGCTCAGCAACATAAAAAGTTGGACGTCCACAGAAGACAACAGTGGTGGATGATCGCAGGATCCTCTCTATGGTAAAGAAAAACCCATTCACAACATCCAGACAAGTGAAGGACACTCTTTAGGGGGTGGGCGTATCATTGTCAAAGTCTACAATCAAGAGAAGACTTCACGAGAGCAAATACAGAGGGTTCACCACAAGGTGCAAACCATTCATAAGCCTGAAGAATAGAAAAGCCAGATTAGACTTTGCCAAAAGAACTCTAAACAAATTAAGACCAGTTCTGGAAAAACATTCTTTGGATGGGTGAAACTCAGATTAATCTGTACCAGAATGACGGGAAGAAAAAAGTGTGGAGAAGGCTTGGAACAGCTCATGATCCAAAGCACACATCGTCATCTGTAAAACATGGTGGAGGCAGTGTGGTGGCATGGGTGGAGGCAGTGTGATGGCATGGGTGGAGGCAGTGTGATAGCATGGGTGGAGGCAGTGTGATGGCATGGGTGGAGGCAGTGTGATGGCATGGGCATGCATGGCTTCCAGTGGCACTGGGTCATTGGTGGTTGTTGATGATGTGACAGAAGCAGCCGGATGAATTCTGCAGTGTTTACAGATATACTGTCAGCCCAGATTTAGCCAAATGCAGCAAAGCTGATTGGACGGCACTTCACAGTACAGATGGACAATGATCCAAAACACACTGCAAAAGCAACGCAGGAGCTTTTGAAGAAATAGAAGTGGCATATTCTGCAATGGCCGAGTCAATCACCTGATCTCAACCCAATTGTGCTTGCATTTCACTTGCTGAAGGCAAAACTAAAGGCAGAAAGACCCACAAACAAAGAACAACTGAAGACAGCTGCAGTTAGAGCCTGGCAAAGCCTCAGAAAGGAGGAAACCCAGTCTTTAGTAATGTCCATGGGTTTCAGACTTCATGCAACGCATCAGAAAGGAGGAAACCCAGTCTTTAGTAATGTCCATGGGTTTCAGACTTCAGGCAACGCATCAGAAAGGAGGAAACTCAGTCTTTGGTCATGTCCATGGGTTTCAGACTTCAGGCAAAGCATCAGAAAGGAGGAAACCCAGTCTTTGGTCATGTCCATGAGTTCCAGACTTCAGGGAAAGCATCAGAAAGGAGGAAACTCAGTCTTTGGTCATGCCCATGGGTTCCAGACTAATGGCAAAGTATCAGAAAGGAGGAAACCCAGTCTTTGGTAATGTCCATGGGATTCAGACTTCAGGCAAAGCATCAGAAAGGAGGAAACCCAGTCTTTGGTAATGTCCACGGGTTCCAGACTTCAGGGAAAGCATCAGAAAGGAGGAAACCCAGTCTTTGGTAATGTCCATGGGTTCCAGACTTCAGGCAAAGCATCAGAAAGGAGGAAACCCAGTCTTTGGTTATGTCCATGGGTTCCAGACTTCAGGCAAAGCATCAGAAAGGAGGAAACCCAGTCTTTGGTCATGTCCATGGGTTCCAGACTTCAGGCAAAGCATCAGAAAGGAGGAAACACAGTTTTTGGTCATGTCCATGGGTTCCAGACTTCAGGCAAAGTATCAGAAAGGAGGAAACCCAGTCTTTGGTAATGTCCATGGGTTCCAGACTTCAGGCAAAGTATCAGAAAGGAGGAAACCCAGTCTTTGGTAATGTCCATGGGTTCCACACTTCAGGCAGTCATTGCCAGTAAAGGATTCTCAACAAAATATTACAAATGAACATTTTATTTATGATTATATTCAATTGTCCAATTACTTTTGGTTCCTTGAAAAAGGGGTGATGGCTACTCTTAAGAGCTGTAATTCCTAAACCCTTCCTCCAATTTGGACGTACATACCCTCAGCCAATATCCATTATATAACTATGACTTGAATATGTTTTGGTCAATACCTGAAAAAAACTAAAATACACGGATCTAACTGTATGTCAAACACAAGACCCATGGGCTGAATCCAGCCTGCCAGGCTGTTTCATGTAGCCCTCCCACCTCTCCTGCAGCTTTGCCATCTCCTTGTCTCTTCCCCCACCTTGTCTCAGCAGTCGGCAGAACGGGAGAACAGAACGCCTCTGCCAGATCCTGCTCTTCTCTATGCAGACGTGTAGAGGCTCCTCTCTGTTCTCCTCCACTGTCTCAGTAATCGGCAGAATGGGAGAACAGAACTCCTCTGCCAGATCCATCTCTTCTCTATGCAGACGTGTAGAGGCTCCTCTCTGTTCTCCACTGTCTCAGTAATCGGCAGCAGAGAGGAGGACGGAACTCCTATTACATATCCTTCCCCTCTCTGTGCAGCCGCAGCCCCCCTTTATCTCCGCTTCCCCTGGTCTCAGCAGACTGCAGAAGCTGACTCCAGCCCTCCTCTGGTCCTCCTCAAGACCCTGCACTTTCTGCTTTCCAGCTCTGCACCAATATCTTCCTGGCAGCAGCACAAAATAAGGCTGGAGTCAGCTTCTGGAGTCTACTGAATGCTGAGAACAGGGGAAGCGGAGACGAAGGGGGTCTGCGGCTGCATACAGAGGGGTAGGATTTGTAATAGGAGTTTTGTCTACTGAGACAGTGGAGGAAAACAGAGAGGAGCCTCTCCACATCTGCATGGAGAAGAGCTGGATCTGGCAGACTCCAGAAGCTGACTCCAGCCTTCTTCTGTGCTGCTGCTGGGAAGATATTGGGGGCAGAGCTGGAAAGCAGAAAGTGCAGGGTCTTGAGGAGGACCAGAGGAGGGCTGGAGGCAGCTGCCGGAGTATGCTGAATGCTGAGACCAGGGGAGGCAGAGACAAGGTGGTGAGGAAAGAACAAAGAGAGGGCGCACAGGCCTAGTGCATTACCATAAAAAATGTTTAATAAGAAATAAAATAGGTGTTGTACTCACAAAGGACAATATAGACAAGGCACATGATAAAAGAACAGCTGGGTCCACACCGCGCTGAGTAACAGTCCGCAATGGGGAATGTAGACATCCAGTAGGCCGACGCGTTTCGAGGACTTGCCTCTTCCTCAGAGCCAACTGACCAAATGTCTGCTCCTTCTTTATCTTCCACCATTAACCCTCCATCGCCCGGGCTCTGTAGGCACAAAGCATGTCCTCTGTCCCCGGATTCTCGGCTGTGTCCTGATCAGGAGCTCCGATGATCTACACGGCAAGGAACACTCACAAACCTTCCATCTTCCAGAGACAAGGTGGTGCTGCGGCTGCACAGAGAGGCGCAGGATCTGTAAAAGGAGTTCTGTCCTCTCTGCTGCTGACTGCTGGGACAAGATGGAGTCGGAGACGAGGAGGTTATCGCAACTGCAAGAGAGGTGCAAAGGCCACGTGAAATGGCTTGGTGGGTTGGATTCGGCTAGCAGGGCTTGTGTTTGACACATTCTTTGAGGGATGATCAGGGGCCTTGTATTTAGAAACATTAAATATAACCTTTGGGTGGACTGACCCTGTAGACCTCTTCTGTAGACCTCTTCTGTAGACCTCTTCTGTAGACCTCTTCTGTAGACCTCTTCTGTAGACCTCTTCTGTAGACCTCTTCTGTAGACCTTTTCTGTAGACCTCTTCTGTAGACCTCTTCTGTAGACCTCTTCTGTAGACCTTTTCTAAATATAGTTATGCAGGAAAAACAAGTTTTTTTTTCTCTTCTCCCAATTTGTCCATGCACACCAGAGATGTCGATTTATCTCAGATCTTATCTGAAGTTGCTAAAGACCAGAAAAAGACCGATAAATTCTCCCACCGCAATGTCAACTATTGCTTATCAGTATCAGGAGGGCTCTCCTCTATTGAGGTTGTAAGGCATTTAGTACAAACGCACCTAGAGGTCAAACTGCTGCTGTTTATGAACTGTCACTTCAAGCTGACTCGCATTCACAGATATGTATGTGAAAGTTGGTTCTCATTGACAGGCCATATTTAGAAAAATCTTTTCTAAACGTTTTGTTTGGTTTGCTGTAGAATATGGTGAAGGGCCGTGTCTGATCTTTGCATGCAATCTCAACATAAGAACATCTTATCACATTTTATTTGCTTTATGTAGTAAGATGGATTATCAAGTAATATTTTTACATAACAAGCATACAATGGGTACGTTGGTGACTTACGCCAGCCATAGCCAGTGCGATTTTCATTCCAGCAACCTTGGGTTGAAGAAGAAAAAAAAATCGCTAGATTCCCCTATCAACACTGTCGGTGTTGATGAGGGAATCCCTCCCTCAGGCCTAATATGTTTTCCCGGGACTGGGGGATATATTTATTTATATCAGGTACTTATATAGCGCCGTCCATTTACGCAGCGCTTTTACATATATATTGTACATTCACATCAGTCCCTAACCCTCAAGGGGGGTACAATCTAAGGTCCTAATCCTCAAGGGGCGTACAGTCTAAGGTCCCTAACCCTCAAGGGGCATACAATCTAAGGTCCCTAACCCTCAAGGGGCGTACAGTCTAAGGTCCCTAACCCTCAAGGGGCGTACAATCTAAGGTCCCTAACCCTCAAGGGGCGTACAATCTAAGGTCCCTAACCCTCAAGGGGCGTACAATCTAAGGTCCCTAACTCTCAAGGGGCCTACAGTTTAAGGTCCCTAACCCTCAAGGGGCCTACAGTTTAAGGTCCCTAACCCTCAAGGGGCATACAATCTAAGGTCCCTAACCCTCAAGGGGTGTACAATCTAAGGTCCCTAACCCTCAAGGGGCCTACAATCTAAGGTCCCTAACCCTCAAGGGCGTACAATCTAAGGTCCCTAACCCTCAAGGGGCGTACACTTTAAGGTCCCTAACCCTCAAGGGGCATACAATCTAAGGTCCCTAACCCTCAAGGGGTGTACAATCTAAGGTCCCTAACCCTCAAGGGGTGTACAATCTAAGGTCCCTAACCCTCAAGGGGCCTACAATCTAAGGTCCCTAACCCTCAAGGGGCGTACAATCTAAGGTCCCGAACCCTCAAGGGGCGTACAATCTAAGGTCCCTAACCCTCAAGGGGCGTACAATCTAAGGTCCCTAACCCTCAAGGGGTGTACAGCCTAAGGTCCCTAACCTTTAAGGGGTGTACAGTCTAAGGTCCCTAACCCTCAAGGGGAGTACAATCTAAGGTCCCTAACCCTCAAGGGGCGTACAATCTAAGGTCCCTAACCCTCAAGGGCCGTACAATCTAAGGTCCCTAACCCTCAAGGGGCATACAATCTAAGGTCCCCAACCCTCAAGGGGTGTACAATCTAAGGTCCCTAACCCTCAAGGGGCGTACAATCTAAGGTCCCTAACCCTCAAGGGGCGTACAATCTAAGGTCCCTAACCCTCAAGGGGTGTACAATCTAAGGTCCCTAACTCACATTCATACATACACATACTAGGGCCAATTTAGACAGGAGCCAATTCACCTACCAGCATGTCTTTGAAGGGTGGGAGGAAACCGGAGTACCCGGAGAAAACCCGCACAGGGAGAACATGCAAAATCCAGGCGGGTGGTGCCGTGGTTGGGATTCAAACCAGTGACCCTAGTACTGCCAGGCAGAAGTGCTAACCATTTGGCCATTCTGGTTTTACTCCAGTCACTCTCTTGTACTTATTTTATTTCAGGTACTTATATATCGCCGTCAATTTACGTAGCGCTTTACATATATATTGTACATTCACATCGGTCTTGTACTTAATGTGGATCCCTTCTCTGAACTCTGAAATCACAAAGACAGCTTCTATCAAAGCCTCCTCGCATAGATGTATTTGACTTCAAAACGTACTGATCTATATATATATATTTTTTTAAATAAATAAAAAAAACACAAATGCAAGAGAGGAAGATGAAACACGCATCTGGGGAATAAAATGTTGCAAAACATGAAATTTACACTTTTATGCCACCTGGTACAAAGGATTATTCACATGATTTTAAAACGATTGTTTGCAGCTTTTCAGCAATTACTCGTTCATGTGGAACTGCAGTTCTGTATCAGTACATTTCTGCTTCACCTCCTTCCTCTAGTTTCCTTTTTAATCGCCTTTAATTTGCCTTTTATTTCTTCTAAAGCAAGCCCTGTTTCTAGAAATATTGTCATTGTGCAGGGCTCACGTGTTCACGCAGCACACACAGATGTGTGGAAAAATCCAGCCAACTGCCGCTTCTTTGGACGGCAGCCTTTTGTTAGAGAGTCAATGCGCTTTTCGTGATCTCATAATAAAACTGTATGGAGTTGCTCATACCTGTGTGATCCAGCGCCAGCAGTTTGTCGTCCTGACAAGACCCTTTTGTTTTGTGTACTGCAAGTGTTCCTGAATTTAAAGTAGTTTTAAACCCTCAGTGCAGCGATGGTATTTAAAGTGATACCAAAGGCTACATTTTTTTAAGGCCTTATGCACACTGGATGTTTTTAACCTCTTCACGCCGGCCACACACAAATGTTCGGCCTCACGTCGTCTGGGTCTAGACGCCAAGCGGCCACACATTTGCGTTCTATTAAAAAAGGACATATGTGCCGAGAGCGCGCGCCCTGTGCGCTCGCGGCACACGTCCTGTACTCGCGGAAAGGTCCCGATCTCCTCTTTCGATTGGGACCTTTCCCGATCATGTGACCGCTGTCACGGCGGTCACATGACCCTAAACCCCGCCCCGCCTCCCGACTTCTGGAACCCTTAAAGGGCCAGGAGGCACCGGCGTGAAGGGGATAACCTCCTTGGCGGTATTCCCGAGTGTAGCTCGGGGTAAAGTTTCAGCACCACAAGCGGTAACCCCGAGCTATACTTGGGAATACCATGTGGCGCTGCTCTGCGATCCCTCGATCACTTACCTTGTCCTGCGCTCCCGCGATGTCCCTCCTGCAGTGTCCCTGGCAATGTAATCCGGCGGATGCCAGCATCTGTCTTCCGGGTTCCGGTCCCTGCGAGCGTCGGGACGTACGGGGGACGGAACGGCGGGAAATTTGAAAATGACAAAAAGTGACATTCACTAAAATCACTAAAATCACATAGTATAACATTCCTGTATCAAACCATTTCACATACATTTTGTCCCGAGTGCTTTGTCCGGCGCCCTGCCTGCATTTTTACTGTTCTTTCTGCCTGAAAACTGAGAAACGTCCATGGCGTCCAAAAAGCGTCCCTTTAGGTCAGACGCGGTTTTAGACCGGCTAGAGAACAGCGATAGTAAATCAGAACCACTTGCAGAATTGAGTGATAATGATTCGTGGGGGAAATTCCTCATCAGACACTGAAAACGATTCTGCGACTGAGCTCAGCGATGTGCGAACTTGGCGCTCTATTTCACATTTCAGTTTTTTTGGTTTGATTATATTATTGAATTACATTTATTATTATATTATTATTTTTTATGATTTATTAAATTATAATTTATGATTTCGTGTTTCAAGTTTTATCCTACCCGGGATGTTTACTAGACTCTTGTTCGGACAGATTTCAGTGAGTTATTCCTAAGAATTACAGGCCTACAATATAAAACGCCAAATTTCCATGCAAAATAATGGTACCGCTTTCAGCAGCAAAAATCTGAAATAATCAGACCGCCGAGGAGGTTAAAGTGGATTTAAAGGCTGAGCCTGATCTTCATCCAGCGATGCGCAGAAGAGCAGCAGCTCTCTATCTCCTCAGACAATGGCTCCCGCTGCTGTCAATCAAATCCAGTGAAAAGTGAACAGGGGGGGTCAGTGTTGATCTGCACTCTGTCTTATGGACACACAAAGCTGGCTCCGGCGCAAGCACACACAAGTGCCGCTATAGCAAGCCGCTCCTCAGCAGGGGGGAGGAGCCTGGAGACCCAAAATGGGGAGAAAGCAGGTAAGTAGGAAGAGAAAAAGAATTACCTTTTCAATCACCTTAACGTTGCTGTTTGGGGAGTCTGGCAATTTTTTTTTTTCTGCCTCTAAATGCTCCTGGATGTGAGCCCATGTGCCCATGCACACACAGGTATTGAAAAGCAGAAAAAAACCCACTGCTAGTGCATCCAGGAGCAGCTGCATCTTGGCAGAAAAAAAAAAAAAAAAAAAATGCTTGATGTACCGAAATTGAATGCACATTAGTGTTCGCTCTCACCGAATCTGACTTTGAAAACAGTGCGACTTTACTTGAAGTTCCGTGAATTTTCAAAGTCTGATGTCAGTGTGACTTCTGGTGTGACTTGCAAGACATCTGTGCAACTTCCTGCTCAGATGTCTATGCAAGTCGCACCTAAACTTGCAAACAGTAGTGCGTGTGCTACTTTTTAAACTTCGACAAAGTTGGAATCGCACTGATATGACCGCTTCAGTTGCGGAGAATAGGGTGCGACTTGTCATGCGATTTAAAATGATCTCAAATCCCATGACAAGTCACACCGGTATGACTGGGTTCTTAAAGTGATATTGAAGGTTTTTTGGGGTTTTTTTTACAAACATACATACTTGCTCTGTGTGATGGTTTTGCATAGAGCAGCCCTGATCCTCTTCTTCTTGGATCCCCGCTGCTGATGCTCCTGGCCCCTCCCACTTTACTAGTGCCCCCAGTAGCAAGCTGCTTGCTATGGGGGGCACTGGTGCTTGCTCGCTCCTGAGCCCCGTTTCATGCGTCTGTAAGACACAGAGCTATGGCTCGGCCCCGCACCTCGCTCTCTCCTCATTGGCTCACTGGCTGTTATTGACCTACTAAAAAAGTATGAGCAAATGAATGCTGAAACTCCTACACTGGACGATGAGCCCCACAACGCCACATGGAGTACTTTCTGGGAATGCAGGCCTCGCTGCCCTCAATGGACCAAGGAAATCCAAAGAAGTTGTGTGCAAAGAAACAAACAGAGGGCGCACGGGCCAGGAGTCTCTGAGGAAGAGGTTCTGTCTCGAAACTCGTCAGGGATTTGGAGGCCTACGGTCCCCCAACAGCCACCATTTAGGGAGATTGGACCACGCTGTCTTTTTTGTGATGTGCCTTTTGTGAGTATACTACTTTTTATTCAATAAATTTCATTTTTTAGAAGGTAATGCACTAGGCCCGTGCGCCCCGTTTCTTCGCACACTGTTATTGACCTACTGCTGTGTCTCAGCCAATGAGAGGAGAGAGACCCAGGACAGCCGAGGCTCCCGTGCACATCGCTAGATTGAAAGGAGGCTCAGGTGAGTATTAGGCAGAGCTGCACACAGAATGTTTTTTACTTTCATGAATAGAATGCATGACGGTAAAAAACCTTCATCCTGTACAACCCCTTCAACGCTAGCCGCATTTATAACTTGACTGTTAGTTCATTACTATGGCCAAAATAAATGATTATTCTGGGAAATTCTGTTATTTATGCCCAAGAGCTTGGCGTGCCTAAACTCGTTACGTGAGTCGGCAAGACTTTTTCCTGCCAAAACGTCGCTTCCAGGAGGAAAAGCATCTAGGAGAGATGGCAAATATTCCATTCCATGTGTGCCTAAGGCCTTAAAGAGGTTATACTTACCTGCACTGCGCAACGATATTGTAAAGAGAAGCGACGTTGCCCCTTTCATGGCAGTCCCCTGCCAGAGTTGACCACTTCTTCCTCTTTAACCACTTCCTGTCCGGACACTTTCACCCCCTTCCAGTCCGGACACTTTCACCCCCTTCCAGTCCGGACACTTTCACCCCCTTCCAGTCCGGACACTTTCCCCCCCTTCCTGTCCAGACACTTTCACCCCCTTCCAGTCCGGACACTTTCCCCCCCTTCCTGTCCAGACACTTTCACCCCCTTCCAGTCCGGACACTTTCCCCCCCTTCCAGTCCGGACACTTTCACCCCCTTCCAGTCCGGACACTTTCACCCCCTTCCAGTCTGGACACTTTCACCCCCTTCCTGTCCAGACACTTTCACCCCCTTCCAGTCCAGACACTTTCCCCCCCTTCCTGTCCGGACACTTTCACCCCCTTCCAGTCCGGACACTTTCACCCCCTTCCAGTCCGGACACTTTCACCCCCTTCCAGTCCGGACACTTTCACCCCCTTCCAGTCCGGACACTTTCACCCCCTTCCAGTCCGGACACTTTCACCCCCTTCCAGTCCGGACACTTTCACCCCCTTCCAGTCCGGACACTTTCACCCCCTTCCAGTCCGGACACTTTCACCCCCTTCCAGTCAGGACACTTTCACCCCTTCCTGTCCAGACACTTTTACCCCCTTTCAGTCCGGACGCTTTCCCCCCCCTTCCTGTCTGGACACTTTCACCCCCTTCCAGTCCGGACACTTTCACCCCCTTCCAGTCCGGACACTTTTACCCCCTTCCTGTCCAGGGCAATTTTCAGCTTTCAGCGCTATCACACTTTGAATGAC